>NW_026882243.1:0-39393 GCF_032173495.1 Musca vetustissima
TTAAATGACCACTCTCTATCCAGGAATATAATACAATATAATTAAATAGTATGAACAAAAAGAAAAACAAATTAAAAAGTTCGGTCAATTGTAATACAAAATTCAACATACATATACAGCACACATGTGTTTACTCGGTTGGACACCAACAAGAGAATAATCTTTGTATACCTGAGTGTATTTTGTGTTTCATTTTATATTCTTTATTACACCCATAATTTTACTGTATGGTCTTGCCATTAGATTTGAAATTTAATAAAAAATATGTTTAAACAAGCAAAAATGTCGGATTAAACATTTTATATTCTCGTAAAAAATATAATATCCAACATTGCCTGTGAACATGTTTTAATTCAGCAACAAACAACAAATACTAATTTTCAACCACTTCTGTTGCAGTATATGTCTAGGTTCATTAAAATAACTAAACTGGATATGGGAGCCATGTCAAAATGTGGGAAAAATTTAAAAATGTCTGTATAGTCAATTTCATACTCCAAGAATGCCAGTTACTTTGATTGGAAAATGCAAAAAACTAATTATCAAACTACCGAAATGAGGGTTGGTATGGTTAATTTGGAACTATATCAAAACGTGAACCTACCTATGATGGCTTGCTATGAAATTTTTTGTTCTCCACCAAGATATCGGAATTTTCTATAAATTAAAAAAATGGGCCATTAAAAGAAGGTTGAATGTATATAGTAACGTCTGTATATATTCCCAAGTTACAATGATATTTCTTTTTGTGTTTCATCGATTTTTAGAAAAATACGTTTAAAGAAAATGTAATGAAAAATGTCACACTTTAATTAATTTATTTGTTAACAATTTGTAGCAACACATGTGATTACACATTTTATTATTTGTTTTTCTTGGCAGTCCAATGAAAAACACACACACTCGCACACGTACACACAAACTAAAACAAGGAAACTGGAAAGGTAAAAATTGGAAACTGATTTATAACCGAAATGCCTCGATCTAATCGTTTGTTGACTTTTTTCAAGCTTAGAAAATCAGTATATCGACAAAAGGTCGAATTCCAACTGCCCAACAGCAATTTTAGTGTGGACATAAAATCATATCTAAAAGGGTTATAAAATAGAGGCAAATTTTTTTAGTTTCAAGTGACACAAACATGCTATATTAACAAGTAGCAAAAAAGTAAAATCCATTTCATACACTACAAATAAAAATTTGAAAAAGTCTTAAAACATAGTTTATACCCTTCACCATATTGTGGTACTGGGTATTACGTCTGTTTGCATGTATTAAAGGTAATATAACCTAACCAAGATTCCTTGAAATAGGTTTAGATTTAGATATAACTCCCATTTATCCTCCCTTACCACATTGTGATACAGGGTATTATGGCTTTTTATACGCTCCAACAGTATAAAATTCTATGTCCGTCTGTTGAAAACACGATAGAACTTTGAAATTTTGCGCAGACATTGCTAGTACTCCTAGGATGTTTGGCATTCCAAGTGGGATACATCGGTCCACGTTTTGGTGTAGCCCTCATACAACGGTATCCTCAAATATTCGGTATTTTGGTTATTTGGGTTATCATTGTATAGCCCATGTCCGTACCAAAAATTATTCGTATTGAGTCAAGTTTCAGGGTAGCTCTTATATAACTACACTCCAATATTCGGCGATTTTCGACACGTTTTCAACCGAATTGGCTATAATTTGGCATATTGGGTTCTCATGGAATAGTACATCTCCATACCAAAAATTCTTAATATTGACCCAAATTTCAGGGCAGCCCCCATATAATGCTAATATTTGGGGATTTTGGACACGTTTTTTTCATCCGAACTGGTTGTTATTTGATATTTTTGGTTCTCATTGAATAACACATATAGGATAACATTAAATAATCATTTTTTCAAGTATTTTTCGGTATGTTCAACGTCCTATAATAATTCATTTAATAATTTAATTTTATTTTAAATATTTTGAGTGTCATCATCATGGTGGAGAGTATAAAAAGTTCTGCAGGGCTGAACTTAACATCGTTATACCCTTCACCACACTGTCATACAGGGTATTATGTCTTTGTGCATATGTTTGTAACAGACAAACGGAAACGAGATAGACACATAGTTCCTTTTTAGAATATGCATAGAATCACTTCCTGAATCGATTTACGTCCGTCCATGTATTTTTGTGACCAATGTACAGGTCGCATTTATGATTCGATTTGGATGAAATTTGGCATAGGACGAACTCTATTGAAATTGGGAAAAATCGGTTCAGATTTAGATATAGCTCCCATATATATATTTCCGTCCGATTTAATGTAAATGGTGCACCAAAGACCCTATATATCTTTCGATTTGCACGAAATTTGGCATAGCGCAACGAATAAGGTCTAAAATGATGTGTGTTAAGTTTCCTGAAAATCGGTTCAGATTTAGATATGACTGCCATATATATTTTCATCCGATTTAAGGTAAATGGTGTACCAAAGTCCCTTAATATCTTTCGATTTGCACGAAATTTGGCACAGCGTAATGATTAGGTCCAGAATGATTTAGATATAGCTTCTATATCTGACCAAATGAAAAATTTAGTATCGGTTGCAGAATGGCATGTTTATGGATCCAATTTCATTTTACTGGTCCTTTAAGAATGTGACGTCTGTTCATCTGTTGAATATACCCATAGTGGTGAAGGGTATCATATAGTTGGCCCCGTCCGACTTTACTACTTTCCTTTCTGGTTTTCTTTTGTTTTGGTATTAATTAAGTACAGTTAAAGTTTAGTTTTTCTCAAAATATTAAAAACCATATCAGATTTTTTTTATTGCAAATTATCGACACAAAATGCAATAAAATCCCGATATTTTTGAAAATATTTTTATTTTCAAAAATTTTAGTAATCCTCATTTAGTACTTTTGTTTAGCCATCAAATGTGTGGCTTATGTGGTTTCTCTCGATTTGTGAGAGAAACCATAAAAATCTGGTTTGACTCAACCTGTAGTTACCAATGATTTCAATGAACTGAACGATATGCCAACATCGTTAAAAACATCCCTGATAGTGAGTATACTATTATTTAAAATCACTTTATTTATTGTTTCAATGCCGCTTTTATTGGTCGGTACACCAAAATAACATTTGTTTTCTATTGAATTAAAATTTCATAGCGTTCAGCACGCAATTAGGTCTAGAATGACGTGGGTATTATTTAATTTGTATCGGTGTAGAATTAAATTTAGTTCATCCTATTCCATAGACACGGCAAAATTCTGAGAGCACCCAAGTGATTAAGGATACAATATTTTCGACTCGTTCAAATTTTTGACCTTTCATTACTAGGTTTTAATGCCAATGTTATACTCCCATCAATTTGTTAGTTCTTTATATTTTCCAAATCGTTCACCTGAGTTCAATGTGTGCAAATAAATAATGATTACTCGTTCACGTTCACCTTTCTGCCGTTGGCGCAATTCCAAACAAATGCGAAAAATAAATGTCGCTTATCGCATTGCACTTAAAATAGATTTTGTGTGCCGGCATTGAGGTATATTTTTTTCCATTAGTCTTAAATTGATTTTAGGTTTTCACCCACCTGACAAAGTCAAATAACTAACGTACATAGGAACTGTGAGCTGGGAATACAAACACATACAAATGTATATGAACAAATTTTGTGCAAGTATTAAAAAAAATCCCAAATTTAAATCGTTCAGAACAATACACATTTGTATGGAAAATACGAAAAAGTAGAAAACAGTTTTTTCCAAATTGTAAAGGTGAATGGGTCTAAAATCTGCAACAGAAATTAAAGAGTGTATATTAATTTTGTCATTTCGTTTGCAACACCTCGAAATATTCTTCGTCAGATTTATTCATGTCCGTCTGTTGACGGACATGTAACGGTAACCTCAATATTCGGTATTTTGAATTTTTTGTACATCTTTTCCAACCGAATTGGCTGTAATTTTGCATTTTGGGTTCTCACCATAAAGTACATCTCCGTAAGAAAAATTATTAAAATTGATCCAAGTTTCAGGGTAGCCTCCATATAACGGTAATCCCCGCTATTCGGTATTTTGAGGATTTTAGACAAATTTTCTAACTGAAGGGGTACAATAATCATTGAATAACACATATGCGTACGAAATATGATTAATATTAACCCAATTTTCAAGGTAGCGCCTATATAACGATACCCCCAATAATCGGTGTTTTAGGGATTATGGACACGTTTTCCAACCGAAAAGACCTGTTATTTGGTATTTTGGGTTTTTCATTGAATAACACATATCTATCCAAAAAAATATTAATATTGACACAAGATTCATGGTAGCCCCCATATAACGGTACCCTCCAGCATCCGAATTGGTTGTAATTTGGCAATATGGGTTCTCGTCATATAACACAGACATTGCTAGTACTCCTAGGATGTTTGTTAATGCAAATGACATGTATCGGTCCACGGTGTAGCCACCATATAATGTTACCACCCAATATTCGGTAATGTGGGAATTTTGGACACGTTTTACAACAGATTTGGCTGTAATTTGGCATTTTAGATTCTCTTTGATTAACACATGTCCGTGCCAAATATATTAATATTGACCCAAATTTCCGAGTAGCATCCACATAATGGTTCCACCAAATATTCGGTATTTTGGTGATTGTAAAAGTTTTCCATTGTATGGTAGAATGGGGCACCTTCGGCATCGGGACACATTCGCGTTTTCCATATGAAGCTCTCACCGTACATCACTACGGTATCAAATATCAAAATAAAATAACTGTCGCAAAGTTTGAAATCTCTAGCTAATAAGCTTATTTAGGTAGACCTTTTTTGTAATTTTACAGGTGTTTTTGTAATATTTCCATCCCATTTCGTAAGTATTTCGTGTATAAAACATTAAAATTTTAAGGCATTATTATTAAAAAGAAGTTAATTACAATGTGCATTCTTATAAAAATAATTATAATATATATTGTTTTTAGAAGATTGATAGAAATAAATGAAAAAAGCTAAACAAAGTACCTTCGGGGTAGATTCGGCCATATAAAGATAGTGTAATATTATTTCCTTAAAATGTGTTTGAGTTTGTCTTTAATATTGTTCAAAAGTATATATGGGGAACTACAAAATTCTATTAAAAAAATTTGAAAATTTTTTGCGAGCACATTTATGATTGTTGGTACATAGGTTAAGAAAAATATGCTGATTCGAAATCTGTTCGCGTTCACAAATTCGGATGCTGCGCACAAAAGTTATAGCGATTTTAAATCTTGTATTTCAAATATAAATTAAATTAACTCCTATTTGTTGTAATTCGCGAATATCTTCACAAATGGTAAAACACATTTGTTTTCTTTGTACACTAGTCAAATCACATTGAAATACGGTACCAATATTCGCGAAAAAAACAAATAGAAGCATAAGGATATCTGAAAATAAAATAAATTAATTTTTTAATTTAGACAGAACTTTTTTTTTTTTTTTTTTGAATTTTCATTTTTTTATTGTGGTTAAGGGAATACTGGTTTGCCTTAATCTTCTAAAATATATGACGCTTATGATTAAACATATTGCACTTACAACACATAAAAATGTTCAATATTGAAAAGCATGCAATCCGCGTATTAGTGGAAATCAGTTGTTGCGCAAGCGGTTTTCGTGTAAATCGAATCAATCTCTTCCAATAATTATGAATTTTTCGATGTTTCATTTAGCGTCATTTACTATGCAAAAACTCTAAAAATGGCTAAAAATGACGCAACGTGCATCAGTAATCTCCTATGAAAATACACAAAAGGACACCTATTTTAAAAGGATCGGTTAAGAAGCGCGGATGTGCCTCCACAATCGATTTTGGATAAAATACGTATATTATTCGCGTATCGATATATTTTTGACCTATTTTCACACAGATTCGCGAATGTGATAACACAAGAATGAATGTATGTGAAATCAATTCGAAGAAAAACGCGATTATATACGCGAATTTGTCTAAATAAAATTTTGCAGTTTTTCCCACATTCAGGGTATCCACCGTTTTGGGCGGAATTGAACATGGATGGGCTCATTAGATCAGGCACGTAAAAAAACTAAAATCACGCAGGATTCCACGGAACTTGAATGGACTTTCGTAATTTTAGACTCAAAAACTATTTTTTTATAAAAATTGACGCACCAAATTTTCGTGTTTGGAACCCAATTGCAAAGAAGCTACGGATAGCACATTCATGAGATATACTAAACGAAGCAAAATAACGAGTTCTACAACCCTATAATTAGTTTAGTCCATTATATCGATGCGCGTCCTAATTATAAGAAAAATTCAAAAAACACCGAAAACCGGCTTCAAAATTATATCGATTATATCGAAAAATCATACATTAGAACCATATTGTCCATGGGGTATTCTGCAACTTAGTCACTGATCACATGTGCGTGCGTTGTGTAGTTTAGCCACAAATCAGGAAGGAACACAAAAAAAATCGTTGGCTTCAACACATTTTCACTTATTTTTTTTACATTACGACCATTACAGCTTCCACGAAACTTATTATTTTTTATCCATATTTTAAGTTTTTGACAAGAACTGCTCATTTTATAAAAATGAACTTAAATAATATGTAATATGTTCATATTTCGCGAGTTATAACCTTGTAAACCTCAGTTTCAAGGAATTTAAACGATTTTTGTAATTTCCCATATATAAAACTATTTATGATTTTGTGTGCGACATTGAGATGTCAACGTCCGATAGAAAATATAGCCTTAAAAGTCAAACTTTGAGTCGCATATTTAAAGAAAATGGACCATTTAGAGGATATGAATTTCAACCAGACTGATAGCGGTGATAATTACCACGCTATAACTATGGTACCGAATGTGCCCCACTACTTGTGTGTCCTGTTTGTTCTTATTTTCTTGAACATTAACTTAATTACCACAAGTCGAGATTTGTTGGCATTTAAAAATGCTCTTAAGATTTTAGGTTGGGCCCCCACAGACCCTAATAAACTTTCTTTCAACCATCTACATTCTATCCGACGAAAATTATATATGCGAGCTATATAAAAATCTCAACAGATTCCGCCCAACTTCAATATATTGTGTGAATTTTTAATGCAATTGGATAATGAATGCTATCTATACTTCGTTTACAATAGTAAATGTACAGACAGACGAACCGACATACCTAAATCGTAAAATCTTCTGCTCCTTTTCAATACCGGAAATGTATACTTTATTTATTTTGTGTTTTAACAAATAATTTTAATTTTCTCAGATTGCATTGCATTTTATTAGATGTTGATGTTGTTGTTGTTGTTCGGGAGAAAAAGAAGTGGAGAAACTTCTTAATTAACAAGTGCAATGTTTTGTAGTTTCCTTGTTTGATTTTCGCTTTGGATTTGAGAAAGATAAATTAAATACAGACAATGAGTATGCTTTGATTCTATGCTGTATATTCTTAGTATTGTTCTTCTTTTCTTGTCCATTATTGGCGAATTGTAGATACAAAGAACGGCCAAAAATGTCTAAGGCATTTAATTAAAATGCTGCCCTAATGATTGCCTCTACACTATAATGATTACCTCTATTTATAATTGTCTCCAGTTACCATGATTTGTAATTTAATTCTTGCATATATATATATATATATATATATATTGTATCTTCCAAAAGCCAAATACATAGAAATATGCATCACATTGTTGCTCTGGATATTCTGAATGTGTTCTTTTATAGACCCCCTTAATTATTTAAAATCAAATTTTTATTGGGTGTTAGTAAATATATATATATATATATATATATGAATTTAAATATATGTATACATGCTTCATACAGATCTAGCACTTATTTAATGTGTGTTCTTTTTTCGGAATTAAAGTCACGATTTGAATAAAAGTAAAATCAATGAAACAATTAATTATAAGCAACCAATTATTCAATTTACTTACAATTAAATCAAACAATAAAATTCAAATAAATGGAAATTAATTGAATTATATTTAAATCTATTGAGTAATAGTATTTATACAACAAAGCTAAAAATTGATTTTTTTCTTTTGTGTAACGTTTTAATTGGTTTTTATTGACAACCTATATGAACATTTACTATCAACTTTTTTATGACCTGAATAGAGGAAAACATCTATTTATAAATATGGCTTGTCCAAAGGCATTGTGCAAAATTGTGTGTCAATCGACCATATTTTGGGGCTTTGGTGCACCATTTACTGAAAATCGGATGAAAATATATATGGGTGCTATATCCAAATCTGAACCGATTTCAGTAAAACCTTCCACATCGTAAGTTATACCTACTTCAGTACGTTGTGCAAAATGTTATATCAATCGATCATATTTTGGAGATTAAGTGCACCATTTACTGAAAATCGGACGAAACGAATGGGTGCTATATCTAAATCTGAACCGATTTTTCCCAATTTCAATAGGGTACTTGTACTTTGTTTACAAAGTTTCAGATTCAGATTTACATATACCTCCTATATACATTTTCGTCCGATTTTAAGTAAATGGTGCACTAAAGATCCATATCTAGGCCGATTGACACAACGTACTGAACTTAATATAAATTAATCTCTGACAAGTTTCCTTGAAATCGGTTCACATATAGGTATAGCATAGCTTCTATATATAATTTCGACTTATTAATCTTAATTGTAAACCAAATAATCAATGAGTGTCTGATTGAGAATAAATTTGTTTTTTGCTTTAGAAAAATTAATATTCATTGAAGAGTGTGGATTTAATCTTCACATACGAAGAACCCAAGCCCTTTCAAGACAAGGGACAAGAGCACACATTGTGTTGCTTACGGTCAGAGGTCGTAATGTCACTATAATTGCAGCAATAAACAACGCGGGAGTTGTACATCACACAATCGTTTCTAATTCCAGCGTCAATGCAGACAGATTTAAATTATTTATAGAATTTTTTTTTTTTGAGAAAATCAATCCAGAGTTGGAAAATAACGCTCAAATACACAAGCGACATGACATAAAAAATTTGATCGAATCCAAAAGATGCAACCTTAAATTCTTACCGCCTTATTCTCCAATGCTAAATCCAATCGAAAATGCATTTTCAAAAATAAAATTATGTCCAAGAGCTGAGCTGTGTGACGTTTCAATGGAACATAACATTGTTGATGTAATCGAGCGAAGTATTCAAAAGCTTACTCGCAAGATTGTTCTGACTACGTTATGGACATGGTTTTGAAAATCCCACAAGCTGCAAGTCGGGAACCCCTTCATTAAGATAAGCAGTTACCTTCTCATCAACAATTTATTAAGTCAAATATGTATTTCGCATTTAGGACCGGGTATTCAATTCCTGTTCTTAAATATTCATTTATTAAAATGTCAAGAAATACCCCAGTTTGTATTACTATTTATTTAGTTTTATGTAGTAAAGATATTAAATGAAATCACACCGAATTAAAGAATATTTATGATAATTACATAGCCATACAACTATATTTGTTAATATTCTTTGATTTAATTTTCAAATATTGGTTTAAAATTACTGCAAATATTATATTTCCTTGGATAAGAATAAAGGTTTCATTTAATTTGGAAAAAGTTTCATTCTATTTGTAAAAGGTTTCATTTCAATTGGAAAAGGTTTCATTTAATTTGGAAAAGGTTTCATTTAATTTGGAAAAGGTTTCATTTAATTTGGAAAAGGTTTCATTTAATTTGGAAAAGGTTTCATTTAATGTGAAAATGCTATATTCTTGATCAGCGTAAAATTCTATGACGATATAACCATGTCCGTCTGTCTGTAAAAGAATTGAGATAGATCGCCAAAATTTTGCATAGAGTCGTCTTTTGTCTGCAGGCAGGTCAAGTTCGAAGATGGGCTTTATCGGTCCACGTTTAGGCATAGCTCCCATATAAGGGTACGCCCCCCAATTTTCGGTATTTTAAGGTTCTTCAGCGCATTTTTCAACAGAATTCGCTGAAATTTAATAATATCTCTTCTAAAATTTATACATATCGGTCTACTTTTTCTGGTAGCCCCCATATAAGGGTACCCCCAAATTTTAGGTATTTTGGGGTTCTTAAGCTCATTTTTCAACCGAATTCGCTGTAATTTGGTATTTTGTAGTCGTATATGGTAACAAATCTCCCTACCATAAATTAAATAAAATTCGTATTTTGTCTGCAGGCAGGTCAAGTGCGAAGATGGGCTTTATCGGTCCAAGTTTAGGCATAGCTCCCATATAAGGGTACCCCCCCCCATTTTTCGGTATTTTAAGGTTCTTGAGCTCATTTTTCAACCGAATTCGCTGAAATTTAGTACATTGGGTTCTTATTGGGTATCAAATATCTCTACTAAAAATTATAAATATAGGTCCACTTTTTCTGGTAGCCCCCATATAAGGGTACCCCCAATTTTCGGTATTTTGATGTTCTTGAGCGCGTTTTTCAACCGAATTCGCTGTAATTTGGTATTTTGTAGTCGTATGTGGTAACAAATCTCTCTACCAAAAATTAATAATATTCGTCCCCATATAACCCCCTTTTTATATTAATATAGATACCTGATTTTTTTATATTAATATAGATACCTGATTTGTTCCGCGTTTTGGGTATTGTTCTATGACTCTGTTGTAAGCAGTTCACCTGTGGAGGATATCGAGATAAAAAACTAGAACTTAAGGTTCAATAATGAACTATATATAAACTATAGCCCTTGTTTAGGCCTGGCCCCCATATAATGATACCTACAGATTTTCGTTATTTTTAATATTTAGCGTAAAGAAAATTTTCTGCTGCAAACATTTTAGTTCAAAATAGAGCCCCCATAATATTTAGCGTAAAGCTATGTATTCTGATGCAAAAAATTTAGTTTCGAATTTGATGTATATTTTCATATTGAAACAGCAGCTTCCACCATAATGTATTTGGTTTACATTATGGTTTAGATAATATGTTTGTAGAAATGTCTGTATAGGTGCCATTTTTTTGGTATGTTCCCTATATTTTCATTTGAAATACCTGTCAATATACCTATGGTAGAGGGTATCCAAAGTTCGGCCCGGCCGAACTTAATGCTTTTTCACTTGTTGGTATTAGTTTTTATACTAATTATAGGAGGACAATAATCAGCCATAAAGTTTTTATATATGTTGAATAAGTACTGAGATATAGAGCTCTAAACAGAAAGTGCCGAACGTGCCCCAGCCTCCCCTATATATTTTTTGTTTTTAATTTTTTGTCTCTTGCGGTTTATTTACTGGTTTTTACTGTTGTGCAGAAACGCTTCAAAATCATTGATTTTTTTTATTCTTCTGGAAGGACAATTATTACAACTCATCTAAATTATCGTTATCATTTAATGTCCGAACAGCAGCCTGTCACAACATTATTATGGAACTTAGTCTCCCGTTTTGAGAAACATGAAAGAGTGTTAGATCTTCCAGGAAGAGATCGATCTGTGCGCAATGAAACAGCTATGGAGACTGTACAACAGAGTATAAACGAAGATCCATTTGGCTCTACTCGTCGTCGTTGGGAATCTCCAGAACATCCCTGCAAAGAATTTTGAAGCGGAATCTTAAAATGTTTCCGTATAAAATTCAAATGGCACAACAACTGCTCCGGCAAGACCATCAGGCACGCCTGCAATATGCTATTCGAATAATTTCCATAAATTGTGATTTTGCTTGGTCTCCACGTTCTCCAGATTTTACCGCTCTAGACTTTTTTGTGGGTCTATTTGAAGGGAGTTGTGTATATCAATAAGTCCCAAACAATTCAACAGCTTAAGCATAACATTCAAGCAGAAGTAAGCAACTTGGATCCAGAAACTCTACGGGCAGTAATGAAAAATGCGGTTAAAAGACCCAATTTTTGTTTGCAAGAAAATGGACACTATTTGAGAGATGTTATATTTCACACTTAAATGTAAAAAATTTCCATGAATTAAATATTTAAAAACATAAAAAAAATCAATAAAAACAAAAAATTTACAGTTATTTTTGATCCTTCAGTCCTTTTTGGGCCACCCTGTATAAAAATAATGGATTTCCTTTTTCCCAAACCTAATGTATATTTTTTTCAAAATCCGTAAAATAAGGAATACTGGGGGTAATTTTTTCTCCGGATATGTGTTATTCAATGAGAACCCGAAAAACCAAATTGCAGCCAATTCTGTGGAAAAACGTTTCAATAATCCTTAAAATACCGCATATTGAGTACATCGTTATATGGGGACTACCCTAATAATTTTTGCTACGGATATGTGTTATTCGTTGAAATCCCAAAATACCAAATTACATCCAATTCGGTCATAAACCTTGTCAAAAATTCCTAAAATACCGAATATGAGGGGTACCGTTATAAGCCAATATTATTAATTTTTGGTATGGATATTTGTTATTCAATGAGAACTAAAAACATTCCGAATTAAAGCCAATGCGTTCGGAAAATGAGTCCGAAATCCCCAAAATATCGAATATTCGAATATTCCATTTGCAATGCCAAACATCCTAGGAGTACTAGTAATGTTTGTGCAAAAATAATGGACAACAAACGGGCATGTATAAATCGAGATAGAATTTTATTCTGATCAAGAATATATTTAATACCAGTGGGGTCTTCGGTGAATATTGCGAGGTGTTGCAATAGGAGTGACAAATTGATACACTCCACAATAAGTGCGATTCTGTAAATGTTTTTCTTTTAGCGACAAATATTAATAACAGATATTTTTTAAGTTTAAATAAAAAATTATGTATTTTAAAAATCGTGTACGTGCTGGTAGGTCTTAGCGACTACTTGAATTTAGTCATTAACTTATCAAATATTTTCGTTAATTAACGAAGTTATAATCAAGTGAATATTTTTTGTTAACGGCTATGGTCGGTATTTCTGTCGTAAAACAGTTACAGAATCACACTATTCGCTTTTTTTTTAAATGGCTGCAGTGTGAACTCCTACAAGATAATCAACAACAAAAGAACCAAACATTTGGTCTTCTATAGTCTACAAATTCATTCCTCAAACTGCATATTTGATTATTAACCGAAGGCGGTCATTTTGACTGTTTTTCAATTTCAAGTACAAAAAAATTGTGTATATTATGACACAGCCTTTTAAAATTTGGTGACTTTTTGTACCACATAGAACTACGTTTATTAATCATAGTAGCTGCTTCCTCCCCTCTTTCATTCCCCGCATTCACATGTGCTATACCTATATTGCCTAAAAGCGGTCATTTTGACCTCTTGTGAAATATTAAATAATCAAATTACTTTTATTATTGTATAAAGTAATTTTTTTATATGACCAGATCAGTACAACAATATCGAAAACCGTTTGATACTCTAGAAACACATACAAACACACAAATCGGGAAAAATAAATTTTATATTTCCAGTCGATTTCACTCTTAGAGTAAACACTTACTCTTTTTCGCTCTTATTATTCAAAAAGGGAAACTCAAGAGCCCTCCCACCGAAAACAAATAATAACAACGTTTTGTATGATTGTAAATAATGTAATAAATATTAAAAAATAAGTTTAAAAAAATTTCTTCACAAAATAAATTTTTTTTAGAATGAAGTCATTTTGACCGATTTTAGGCAATATAGGTATATACAAAATCCCAGTCTTTCTAGTGTTAAATAAATTTCAAACAATAGATTATGAAAATACACATCCTACGCCTTATTTCTATACCCGGCTCCACACACCAATGCACACGGTTTTCCAATTTAATTGGATGCCATTCGATGTGTCAGTTTAATGAGATTTATCATTATGTCTGTTTTCGCAGCCTGCAATTTTAATCACTGTCACCATACCATTGTGGCTCGGTAGGTTGTCACCGCAATAATGTAAGTTTCCTCCTTTCAGGTGTGCCATTGTTGACGTCTTAATTTCTTTCCTCATTTGCGGTCTTGGCCTTACCCTTTTCAAGCCACGACAATATTTTATCAGTTTGCTGGCTTGTTTACACACATCAAGGATGTCACGAAAGGTTAATTAGTACGCCATTGATGTTGGCGCCAGGTTAAATTCACAGAGCGTTGGGGAAGTTTCTTCTGATAACCATTCTTGTGAAATTATGGAAAAATTCTGAAGGATACGAATTCACAATGCGGTTGGAGGTTGTCCCATTAGCAATGTTATGAGGCTATTGCTCTTTAATGGTATTTATATTAAATACACGTTAAATGGTATATATATATATATATATATAATATAGATATTTGTCGCGGATTTAAAACGTGATTATATTTAATTCTTGGTGATTTTTTGGTATTTCAGGAGTTTGTAGACATTTTTGACCGAATTAGCTGTAATCATGGCACACATATCTACCATTTTGGTGAATAGAACTCAGGGGAGGACGTCGTTATATGGTTGTACTGAACGCATGACAGAGCGTCGATATTTAGGTGACCTGAAAGCCCGACCGCTCATCTTTATTTAGGTAAGAGTCATTGTTGAAGTTCATTCACAGAAGGGCATAACATCGTCCTATGCTGAAAGTAAGACAAGACGTCAGACCAGGTCGTCGTTACTATGGTGTGTTAAGGGCATATCGTCGTTATTTTGATGTACTGAACGCGTCTCCATTTATTGGAGGTGAAGGGCGTTTTTTAGAAAATCCAAATGGTGTAGTTTTCTTCTCAGGATTTTAATTAGCCCCAAACAGTGAACTTTCAATTTCGATTTAGCCATGTTCGCGTGTCTGTTAAACTCTGGTTAATTTAAAATGGAACAGTGACAATGTTGCACATACTTCTAAAAAGTTTAATATTGCAAATGGGGTATATATATAATTTGGCATTTCGGGTTCTTCTCGGAGATTTTCTAACGTACACAGTTGTAGTTTGATCCGGAACGACAAAACTCTAGTCTTCTGAAGATGGCTGTGGAGTCAAGTGGGTTTGAAAAACGACACCTTTGCTGGGCAAATAGTTACTTTTAGTCGTTGTCTAGTCTGGTGGGGTTGCAAAACAAGCCCTCGGCTACCAGTGAAGTAGCTACTGAAAAGTGGGGTGGGGTTGGAAAACGAAGTACTTGGTGTCTAGTCGAGTGGGATTGGAAATGGATGCTTCGGCACCAGTGAAGTAGTATCTGTATAGTCGAGAGGGGTTGTAAAACGGTACAGAAAGGGGTTCGTCGCTATCTTCTTGGTGAAGTGGAATTGAAAAACGAGCCTTGGCTTCAAGACGAAATATCGGTCTGTGGCTGTGCCTAGCTGCCGCCAATCTTCGGGTGCTGTCACCAATGGGCTCCCTCCAACTTCCAATACGGACCGTTGCCGCTCATAGGGCTGCTGCTTTGCCAAACAGCCGCCAGTCATCTGTGTGCTGTTACTTTTCATCGGGCTGCAACTGTGCCAAGCTGCCGCCAATCTCCGGCATCACCGTTCATCGGTATGCTGCATTGCCAAAATGCTGCCAACCGATGACTTCACCGTTCTTTGGACTGAATTTGGCTTCAACCTACGTCCAATAGCTATAATAGAAATACATCTGCCAACAGTCCTACCTTATATTTGATCCGCAGATGCCGCTCCTATTAACCACATATCAAGACTACTCCTAACACCAAATATCAAAACGTCGTCCCGTGTCTACCCATCCTCAGATCCATATTGTGTGATAAAAGAAAACAAATGTTGAAAATAGTTTTGCATCTTTTAATCGTAGAAAATAAAATCACGTTTTATAAGTGCGTTCTTCTCTCTATTTTTCTTAAAGGTCCCAAAATTACAATTTTTTTTAAATTCAATGTCGAGTTAGCCAGATTCGTCTGTTTGCATTGAAAAAAGCATTTCAGAGTGTACGTTTAAATTTAATAAAATTACAATTTTTTTTAAATTCAATGTCGAGTTAGCCAGATTCGTCTGTTTGCTGAAATCAGACAGAATTTTAAAATTTTGCATATACATTGTTTTACTTGGCATTGAAATTTGGTAAAGCCCCCCAACATTTGGTATTTTGTGCTCGTTTTTCAACAGCATTGAATTAATTTGGTATTTTGTCTAAATACTGCATAAGTTAAATAAGAATGAACCTTTATGGCACAATTTCCCCGAAATGTAATTACTACGGATTTTCCATTTAACCATTTGAAAATGCATTGGGCGAATAATTGAAAACTTCATAATGTTTCATCACTCTATCTTACATTGTCTACGTTTACACCTTAAGCAGTTTTAAGTATTCGCATTCATATTCGGCATCATCATACATACATATCTAATCGCATGGGTAGACCACATGTATGAATGTCATGGTGATGTGATTATTAATATTATCAAATTTAATAGAACTTGTATTACTTCGGAAAATGAAAAACAATTTAGAATTTCAAACCATTGAGATTATAGGTAAGTGCTTGCGTTCGAGTTGGTAAAATTCAATGGAAGTCGAACGTGTGATATAAGCATAGAAACGGATTGGGTCCAATGTATGATACCATAAACTACTTTCGATATACAGACACGATAAAGACATTTTTACTTTAACTTTTTTCAAAAAGTATTTACTTATTCATCATCACCTTCAAGTAATAATGACACTTACGATAGTTTTTCTATGGAGATGAAGCTTTTGGCGACGACACTTAGAATTCAAATTCAATTAAACTTATATACATATATTGGCAATATTGCCAATTTTTTAACATAGCTGAAGCCGAGGTTCACCCCTTTAAAACTCCGTAATTATTAAAGTATATGAAAAAAAAATTGAAATTTATTGATTTGTGTTGCAAACCTGCAGTTGATCTTCGTGAAAGCAGTGTCTTCTTTACAAATAAAAATTGGGTAAAAACAAGGTCAGGCAACCCAGTTTCACGGCCTTCGTGCTGAAGTAAAAATGGAAGCCTACAAAATGTGTAGCACGTCCCTTATATATATGACGTTTTGAAACTCAATATGTCTTTGTGCATATGTCTGTAACAGGCAAAAGGAAACGAGATAGACAGAACAGAGTACAGGTCGCATTTATTATTCGAATTGGATGAAATTTGGCACAGCTCATTCATTTGGCCCAAGGACGAACCTTATTGAAATTGGGAAAATTGGTTCAGATTTAGATATAACTCCCATATATATTTTCGTCCGATTTAAGGTAAATGGTGCAACAAAGTCCCTAAATATCTTGCGATTTGTAGGAAATTTGGTATAGCTTACTGAAATAAGCCTAAAATAATGTGTGCTAAGTTTCCAGAAAATCGGTTCAAATTTAGATATAGCTGTCATATATATTTTCGCCCTATTTAAGGTAAATGGTGCACTAAAGTCCCCAAATACCTTTCGATTTGCACGAAATTTGGCACATCGTACTGAACTGAGCCTAGAATGATGTGTGCTCAGTTTCGTGAAAATCGGTTCAGATTTAGATATAGCTCTCATATATATTTTCGTCCGATTTAAGGTAAATGGTACACCCAAGACACTATATATCTTTCGATTTACACGGAATTTGGCACAGCATTTTGAATTGGGTCTGGAATCATGTCAGCCAAGTTTCGTGGAAATCGGTTCAGATTTGGATATAGCTCACATACATATTCTCGTCCGATTTTGTGTAAAAGGTGTACCAACGCCTCTACATTTCTTTCGATTTACACGAAATTGTGCACAGTGTATTAGGTTGGGGCTAGAATGTGTGCTATGTTTCATTGAAATACGTTCAGATTTAGATATAGCTCCCATATATATTTTCTTCCGATTTAATGTAAATGGTGTGCCATAGTCCCTATATACCGTTCGATTTGCACGAAATTTGACATAACATACTGATTAAGTCTAGAATGATGTGTGTTAATATTTCGTCCGATGCTCAACGTATTCAATTGAGACTAGATTGATTGCGCTTTTTTGTAATGGGTGCAGACATAGCTTCCATAGTTTATTATGTGCACAACATCTAATCTAAAATAAATCGTTTTATTACATGCATTCACATTTCGTTTCGTTTTGCGGCTGTTCTCAAGCATCAAACCCGGTTCACTTAGTGCAAGTTGTGTGCTAACAATTGGAAGCGAACTTCGTTGCGCTAACTGATACTTCAAAGGGTTAATGGAATTAAAAAAATGAGAATACCCATATGTAGAATATACCCAAAGTGGTGAAGGGTATCATATAGTCGGCCCAGCCCGATTTTACTACTTTCTTTACTGGTTTTTATTGAATTTTTCTTCTAGTTTCAATGCGCAATCAGGAATTTCCAAAAATCATGTACAGGACCTTCTAACTCTCCCGATTAGATACAATCTTCTTCGTAAAGATTAATCTACTAAAACGACGGTAAATGGCATGTCAAAAACACGAAAATGTACAAAAATTTTCTTGAAAATATCGTGGATTTAAGTTAATAATTTCCGTTTGTATAAATGACCTGATGCGGATTTTGAACACTTGCGCAAACAGAACTTCAAAAACTTATTTCTCAAGATATATATATATATATATATTTCAGCCTTGTGGGTAATAAAAGTATATACACTTTGATACGGTGAAAATGTGACACTTCGAAATATTGGTTTTAGACCCCACGTTTCTTTGGATCAAATCCGTTTTTGACAATTTGGAGTCGATTTGTCAGTCCGTCTGTCTGACCGGCTGGCTGGCGCGCATGATATCTCCCGAAGGGATTAACCGATTTCATTTAAACTTTGCACATCTTAATATTTCTTTCAAACTTATTTTTCAGTTCGAAGATGGGGAATATAGGTCCACTCTTTCTGGTACCTCCGCCACAAAATTGTCAAAAATGTGGAAAAAATAAATTTTATAACACTATCGGATTTTAACCAAACCTTGCACAACCTATTATCTTTACCAAACCTAGATTCATTCTGAAAATGGTACCCATTGGACCACTACTTCTGGTACCTCCCCCACAAATTGTCAAAATTTTCAATTTTTATAAATTAGGAACATTTTGTACTTGATAATCATCCAAAATA
Organism: Musca vetustissima; assembly: GCF_032173495.1. Lineage (NCBI taxonomy): Eukaryota > Metazoa > Arthropoda > Insecta > Diptera > Muscidae > Musca > Musca vetustissima. The sequence goes on from NW_026882243.1 coordinate 18,967, forward strand.
TAAAATTAAACCAAATACCAAATATTAAGGGGTGACGTTATTAGGGAGATACCCGTGCACTTGGGCCTATAATGATAATTTAAGTTAGAAGCAATTCTGTTGAAGACCGTTTCCAAGATCTTCAAAGTACCGAATGTTGAGAGCTACCATTATATGGGCGGTACCCCGAAACATAAATAATATTTGGTACGTACATTTTCTGTTTAATGATAATCCAAAATATATAGAATTACTACCAATTCTGTTGAAATAATCGTCAAAGTTCCTCATATTACGGGGTACCGGGAATTCCCTAAAAAGTGAACCAATATTGAGCATTTCCAATACCAAATATCCTAGGAGTAGTACTAATGTATATGCAAGTTTCAAAGCTCTCTTTACAATAGTAGAGGGTATAAAAGCTAACTTAACATTGGACTACCGTTGTCAGAAAGTCTTACGAATATATTGGGAAAATGTAATAAAATCCGAAAGTCAAACTTAAAATTAATTAAATATATTAAAATTATTTTTTCCACGAATTCAAATATTAACTACTTTAATATACTACAAAGATCTGGGGGGTTACTCTGTATTGCGTTGTGAAAGCTAAATGCGTTAAGATCACAATTTGATACTCTGTATCGCTCACGCAAAAGCATTCGCAAAATAAATCGAAAATAGGGCAACACTGGCATCACAAAGTAAACAATAACGAAGAATGACAAAAGGAAACGTCAAAAAATTGTAAATAAAAACATATTTTTATGTGGTACGAGTGTTTTTTATAACAAAAATGATGAACGAATTAAGAAAAGAATTTTAAGATATGGATCAAATGTACTCTCCCTAGGTGAACACGGGTATGAAAATATTTCAAATATTTAATTTTTATAAATTTATACAAAATTGTCGTCTAAATAATGATGCACAAATTGTTGGCACGTTGATTCGCATTTGAACTCTGCAACTGCCCCTTTGGCAAATCGCTGTGTTGCACCATAAAATATACTAAAGTTTGGAACTAACCTTGCTGAGTCTGCAACTGTAACTTTTTTGACTTTCACCTAAAATAATTAACAATTTAGATATAAATAAAATCTTTAATTGTGCTTACTTACATGTTTCGTTTCATTTGCGTTTGCTATTTTGTTAACGCAAGATATTTGCGTTTAACGAAGGAGTTTGACATGTGTTTTCGTATTACAGATTACGGTGATGTAATCTGAGTAACCCCCAACCCCCGCACACTCAACCTAATGGTGGTGGTTTTAAAAACAAATCTAAAATGCCGAAAATTATTCTTACGCATCGCAATAAATTTGTAAAACCCCCAACCCCCGCAAATAACAGATTAAATCTTAAGGTTTTAAAAAAAATCTAAAATTCTCGATTTATATATATATTATTATATATTATTTTAGGCCCGCTAGTTTTTTATAAATTTGTAAAATTTTTCAAATTGAATAACAGATTAAATCTTAAGCCTCTTTAATAAAAACATATCTTATATTTTTATTATTTTTCTCATATTTATTATATTATTTTATATTTTTAGCTCTTCTTTCATAATCTGTTGAAATTTCCCAGTAATTATTTTTACTGTTACAGTGTTATCTATCTATCTATATGTATAAAAATCAATTTCTGTTTGTTTGTTTGATCAGTGTTCCCTATAGACTCCTCCTCTCATGAAATTTTTATGAAAATGATAAAGGTGGAAATATCTGAATCAAAAGAGTGATACTGATGACAGAATTCATACAAATCGAGTACGAAGCGATTTAAATAATGTGGACTGTATACACAAATTAGTACTGTACACATTACTGATGACGGAATTCGTACAATTGGAGTACGAAGCGATTTAAATAATTTGTACTGTATACACAAATTAGTACTGTGGTTCAAGGTATTATGGCTTTGTGCATATGTTTGTAACAGGCAAAAGAAATCGAGATAGACCCATGGTTCCTTTTGAGAATAAGCATGGAATAACTTTCTGAGTCGATTTATGAATGTCCGTCCGTCTGTTGATGTTAAATTATAAACTAAGTACAAGTAGCATTTATAATCCGATTTGGATGAAGTTTGGTACAGCTCATTTATTTGGCCAAGGACCCTATTGAAATTGGTGAAAATCGGTTCAGATTTAGATATAGCTCCCATATAAAGTTTTAGGTAATTGGTACACCAAAGTCGCTATATATCATTCGATTTGCATGAATTTTCGAAAGTGTTCTGAATTACGTCTAGAATGATGTGTGCTAATTTTCGTGAAAATCGATTCAGATTTATATAGATTTTGGCATAGCGTACTGAAAGAAGTCTAGAATGATATGTGCTAAGTTTCGTGAAAATCGAAAGTCCTTGAAAATCATTCGATTTGCATGAATTTTTAGCACAGCGTACTCAATTATGTCTAGAATGATTTGTGCTAAGTTTCGTGAAAATCGGTTCAGATTTAGATATAGCTCCCATACATAGTTTAAATGGTGCACCAAAGCCCATGAACATCATTCGATTTGCACAAATTTTAGCATAGCGGACTGAATTAAGTCTAGGATAATGTGTGCAGAGTTTCGTGAAAATCGATTCAGATTTAGATATAGCTCCGATATATATTTCGTCCGATTTTATGTAAGTGGTGCACTAAAGCCTCTATATAAACGATTTGCACGAATTTTGGCATAGCGTACTGAATTAAATCTAGAATAGTATAGCAAAGTTTCCTGAAAATCTGTTCAGATTTAGATGTAGCTTCCATATATTTGTTCGTCCGATATAAATTAATCTCTGGTAAATTTCCTTGAATTCGGTTCATGGTAAATGTACACCATGTAATCCATGGATGTCTGATTGAGATTAAATTTTAAACCGAACAACATACCAAATAGCGTGTGTCAGGTTTGCTTTAAATCGATTTACAAAATTTCGCAAAGGTTGCAGAATGACTTGTGTAGGGATTCATGTTAGTCGGTTTAGATATAGATAAATTTCACATATTTAAGTTCGTTCAATTTCATGTCAATGTTCCTTCAAAATAGCGACGTCTGTTAGGATACATATTTAGAATATACCCAAATGGGTGAAGGGTATCATAAAATGTTATTTGGCCTAAAAAACACCGAAGTGGATAGTGTGAATTTGAATTATAAATCGTTTGATCATCTAGAAGACACGTCAAAAGTCGGAGACTGGGATATGATAAATTTAGATACATCTTTAACTTTAATTCGGTGATCCTATTACTGCTTTTCAATGGATACTTCTACTTTGATCGAAGATAACAAAAACATCCATCTAAGTCGTTTTATTGCCTGCGTTCTGTTCATTATTTTAATGTCAATTTTTTTCAAACCAGAAGCTTTTGGTTTTGTTCTAATAATCATCCTTCAAAATATTCCTAGATCAGTGCAAAATTATTGTTGTACAGCAACTGTTTTAGTGGGGAAAGTTTGGAACACTTTGCGTAGAATTTTTGCATCTAATTTATATTTAACGCAACGTGTAAAGTTAACACTGGCAAATGCTCTTATATGGACTGGGAGTGTATTCGGGATCCATTGATTTGCATGTTAATAAGCTAAAGCGAATTATTAATACCATAACACGCTTTATTTATAATCTACGTAGTGACAATCACGCGTCGGAATATGTTACTCGTTTTCTTGGATGCTCTTTTGAAAAAATTATTCAGTATATATATTACCGTGGACACTTAAGGATGTTATTTTCTTTCACACACTCCTTCAGAAACCCCATATTTTGATACCTCGAATTTGGAATAATTGCGCCATGTTGGAATGAACTGCCACTTGAGTTACGGTTTTTTCTCATAGCAATAATGCTATGGGTTTAAAAATTCTATGTCAGTTACACATTCCATCGTAAAAATTACTATATTATGGATTTACTTTTATGGGCTTTTGGCAGGGGCAGCGAAGTGCCACGGGTCCAGCTAGTTATAACATAAAATAAATAAGTTTTCTTTAAAGCTACCCTCGATCCCTTTTATTTTTCCCGTATACTGAAATTCCAATATGCTACAAATACTTGAAAAAAGTAGTTTATTTTATTATTATTTTATTTCATTAGAATAATATGAAAATGCCCCTTTATTTTACAAAATATTTAAATAACATTAAATGTAACGTATTTGTTTCATTTCATTTTTATTTAATTGAAATGCACTTAAATTATTGTCGCCTTTTAAATAAATACAATTAAAATATATATATATTAAAATTCCATTAAACCTGTGACATTAATTGTTTAATGCAGTGCCAATTTAGTAAATTTTTTTTCTCTCACATTTCGTACGCATTTGTCATTTTATCAAAATTCCCTTTGTAGCTGTTGTCATGTTCCCCTGTGGCAATTTTCGAAAACATTTCAATTTCATGTCTGGGCATTTGCATTCATTAAAAGTGTCAACGCTGTAATTATGATTAACATAAAATTTCATATGATTTGCACGTTTGGACAATTAAAAGTCACAACTCAGCTCTGTGGCAGAGACTAGCAAAAATATATAAAAACTCATGAATAAGTCTGAAGAATGAGATGATGGGCTTAACGGCTTATTAAATACCCTTTGTCAAAATTTATATATGAAATATGTAAGTAAGTATTAGGAAACAAATGTATTTATCGTTATCGTTGGACAAACACTTAATTTTCATTGACATAATCATGCAGATATACCCAAAAAAAAACCCAGATGCACTACAAATACATCATACAAAACAAAAACTAAATATTTCAAATGTTTCCAGTGGTGAACTATAAAATGCCATGGAAACAATTTCATTTACATGTTTCAGGGTTAACAAATAACCGAGAATTCAAATCAGAATTTGCATTTCAATATAAGGTGATAGAATTCATTGACGAAATTATGGAAATTTTATTAACAAAAACATTTTAGTATTCAAAAAAAAAACGAAATATGATGAACATTTCCATCAACATGTAATGCAAGATCGCTTTGGGTGTATACAAGAGAAGATGCTATGATTTTTATTGTAACATATTTAGCATGTTTGAAGGACCGTTGATATGAAATCGAATAAAAATAAATATGTGATATGTATCTATATATTAGCCGACTTGCAACAATCCATAGACCAGTCATTTGGCGATGAACGCTAAATTCCATATCATTCGGGCAGACATCTAGTCGCTATTTAATTTCTAATTTTGTAACCGATTTCAAACGAGCTGAATACAAAATATTCTGGTCTCAATTAAGAACGCGAAAAATATTTGGGTATTTGGAGCACAATTTTGATGAAATCGGTTGAATATTTATAGGAGCTATATCAAAGTTTGAACTGATTTCAACAAAACCGAATACACATCATTCTAAATTTGATTTGGTACGTTGGGCAAAATTGCATCGTTGGAGAAATTTCAAGTATTAGGTGCACCATTTTGAACAAATCGGTTGAAAAAAATATGGAAGATATATCCTAATCTGAATCGATATAAATCAATATTTGAACATATTAATATGGACTCAATTCTATACTATATCCAACATTTTTTTTCTCGGACGGACAAGATTTGGTTGTTTAGTGTACCATTTACAAATCAAAACCAGTGAGGAAAGTAATAAAGTCGGACGGGGCCGACTATATGATATCCATTATCACTTCCGATATATATGCAAATCAAGCATAACAAATGTCATCACAAAAGATTTTGTTATTGGTTTGGTTCCTTTGGAGGACCAATGACATAAACGATATATACATATGTTATTCCGCTGTCTATATGCATATTATCGTCATCCGCCCATAATTAGGATCATTAGACGAAAATATGTATGGGAGCTATATTAAAAATATCAACCAATTTTCCCCAATTTCAGTAGGTTTCGTCCTCGGGTCAAATAAGTGACCTATGCAAAATTGCATCCAAATCGGATTATAAATGCGACCTGTACTTTGTTTACAATTTAACAGCAACAGACGGACATGTATAAATCGGCTCAGAAAGTGATTCTATGCATATTCTCAAAAGAAACCATGTGTCTCGTTTCCGTTTGTCTGATACAAACATATACACAAAAACATAATACCCTGTATCATAGTGTGGTAAAGGTTATACAAATATTCATGAGCCATAGCTATATCTAAATCTGAATCAATTTCCATTAAACTAAACACACGTCAATTTGGTACGCTATGCAAAAATGTTTGTCAATCGGACAAACTGTGGGTCATTGATGCCCTATTTATATCAAACCGAACGTAGACCTACGGGGACAAATTTTTGCATGGATATTTTGTATCCAAATTACAGCTATTTCATTTTAAACTATTCCTATAAGACAAAAAGTGACCTTAAATCGGGAGGTACGGTTATATGGGGGCTATATCAAATCTTGGTCATTGATGCCCTATTTATATCAAACCGAACATAGACCTACGGGGACAAATTGTTGCATGGATATTTGGTATCCAAATTACAGCTATTTCATTTTAAACTATTCCTATAAGACAAAAAGTGACCTTAAATCGGGAGGTACGGTTATATGGGGGCTATATCAAATCTTGGATCCGGAGACGCCATTTCCCATACCAATATTCGCTTTGACATAAAAAACATAGGTTGCCAAATTTTGGCCACCTATTTCATGTGGTTCGCCAGTAATTTAACCAAAATTTTGGCTAAATACTCGGGTATTCACCCACGTGTTTAAAGTATTGTAAGTCTATCCATTTTAAATCGATTTGATGACAGAAATCCGGAAATTGGGTGTAAGATGTTGTATTAGCGATTCAATATAGCAAATACCCACAAATGGGTATTTACCCAATTTACCCGATATTTACCCACTGTCCATCTCTCATCAAATCGGTTATTCAATTCCCTTTAAATTAAATTTACAAGTTTATAAAATATTGAGGAGTGGACCGATGTGTCTCATCTCCAGGTTTAATAAAGATAATAGGTTGTTCAAATCGGACATTCCATTCGCCTGATATTGTATTTCTAAATATTAACAAGTGGAAAAGCGTTAAGTTCGGCCGGGCCGAACTTTGGATACCCTCCACCATAGATATACTGATAGGTACTTGATATGAAAATATAGGGAACATACCAAAAAGTGGGCCTATACCGACATTTCTAAAAAGGGGATCCAACGTTCGGCCCGGCCGATAATAATACAATTTAACACGGTGAAAATGTGCCTCATCGAAATATTGGTTCTAGACCCTATGTTTCTTTGGACCAAATCCGTTTCAGAAAATGTTAGATTTCATCCAAACTTTGTCCATCTTATTATTTCTTCCAAACTTCGTTCAAATTCAAAGATGGGGAATATCGGCCTACTCCTTCTGGAACATCCACACAGAGGCTAGGTCTAAATGCGGCTTTAGTTCATTATCGAACCTTACGTTATAATTTGTATCTAGCTATCCTCCGCAGGAGAAATGATTACAACAGAGTCTTAGAACTAAACTCAAAACTCGGAAAAAATTAGATATCTATTTTAATATAAAAAAGGGGGTTATATGGGGCCTACCCCAAAAAGGGGGCGGTGTTACCATATACGACTACAAAATACCAATTGCAGCAAATTCGGTTAAAAAACGCGCTCAAGAACCTCAAAATACCGAAAATTGGGGGGTACCCTTATATAGGAGCTATCCCTAAACGTGGACCGATATAGCCCATCTTCGAACTTGACCTGCCTGCAGACAATATACTATATTCAAAATTTTTGGGGCTCTCTCAATTCGTTTAGACGCTAGAGTGATTACAACAGACAGACGGACATGCTTAAATCGTCATAGAATTTTACGCTGATCAAGAATATATATACTTTATAGGGTCGGAAATGATTATTTCGATTCGTTATAAACGGAATAACAAAACTAATATACCCTGTATACTATGGTGGAGGGTATAAAAATGTTGACCATTTTGTAGGGGAGGCACCAATAAGAGTGGAGCAATGTGTTCCAGGTTTGGTAAAGATAATAGGTTGTAAAAATGTTGGTTCAAATCGGATAGGCCGACCACAAATTTTTACATAGTGTGAGGGAGGTACCTTTTTAACATTCAACATTCTTTTACATTATACCGATATTCCCCATATTCGAACTTAAACTAAGTTTCGATGAAATGGTCTAAAACCAATATTTCGATGAGGCACATTTTCACCGTATCAAAGTGTATATAACCTCATTAGTCATAAGGGTGAGGGTATAACAAGAAATATCATGAAAAATATATTTCATATGTGTTTTATTTGCACTTTCTTTTGAAACCACGAAATGCATAACCCTGTATATATGTACGGAATGGTAGGTTTGGAATTGGTCCCAAACAAAATGAAGAAATGGATGATGACATGACATCGGTAATTGATTTTCCAGTGAAATGCCACATGGTAACTCACATAGATTCCGGCAAACCACTCACCCACAAAAATATCAACATTGGCATGGCGAAACATATTGTTTTCCACTCGGTGTGTAGCAGCTATGACACATTGCAACGCATCAGGAAAAAAGTGTATATTCACTGAACGCAACTACATTGGGAATATTCGTATACACGTACGTTTGGATGTATATGTATATAGTGTATATGTATTTAAGGCAGTTTTGCTTAACATGTCACAGCGATAACAGCAGTGTTAACGCCCACAACAATAATTGTTAGACCAGGGAAAAAAGTATTAAAACTGCGTTATGTTCGCGCGAGTCGAAAAAATGTTTACTCTACACACTCTCACAATCAATAATAATAAATCGAATTGGAATGTGTCACCTGTAATGTAGTGGTTACTCAGACTGTTATGTTTAAGCTTTGCAAAAAAACGGTCTTATACTGATAATGTTCAATAGGACGACATTTGAAAATCACCACAAAATTCAAATCCAACTGTGGCAAAGGTTACAAACGAAATGACAGTTCTAATATAACCTTTATTATATTTTGGAGTGCAAACATACGGTACACACCAATCCAGCAACTGTGTTTGAAACATTGCAGCTCTGTCAACATCGAATTTTTCGAATTTCAATACTTTTATCAAAACAAATCTCTTGACGGTGGTGGCTCCGAAATGGGCAGAATTCGTGTCGATATTGACAATGCATATATTTCGTTCGTTTATTTTTAGTGGGGTTGTATTTTTGGGACATCGAACATTGTAAAAATAATTTTGAGCCTTAAATGTTCCGCTGTACACGGGAAATGAAAATTAACATGAACACATCGTTAATATCTTCTACTATGGAAACAATTTAACATTTAAAATAATTAAACTTCGAATTGCCATAAAATAGGCTAAAGGAAACATGGCACGTGCCATTCGGTATGCTGCAACACAGCGCGCTATCCAACAATCGTCAATGCATAATTTGTATGAAATATCTAGATCGTCAAATTAAATTATAATCAAATATTTCGCATATTTACGCCATTAGGAAAACATCGAATTTTTCCTACAAAGTACATGAAATATGGAAGATAGAGCTAGCGTTAGGACCAGATCTTGATACATGCAAAATTTTATATCAAGTAAACAATCAACTTTCTCAATTGTATAAACCTTGAGAGATTGGTGTACCATTTAAATAAAATCGAAAGAAATTATATGGGAGAACTATATTCAAATTTGAAACGATTTCATCGAAACTCAATTAAATATTGTGTTTTACCAGAAGGAGTGGATCAATGTGTGCCATCTTCTATCTTGGTAAAAAAACCAGTAAGGAAAGTGGTAAAGTCGGACTGGGCCGACTATATGATACCCTTCACCACTATATGTATATATGTATCCTAACAATTTCATGTCATGTCAACCTATGCTAGATTTAATTTCAATCTGATTTAAGGAAAGCGATTTATAGCAAACATGATACACGCGATTCTGTATGCCGCACTGTTAAAAATATAATCTCAATCAGACACCCGTTCGAAATATATATGGTACGTTTTGCAAAATTTCGTGTCAATCGGACAAACATTAGGAGTTTGGTGCACCATATATGGGAGCTATATCTAAATCTGACCCGATTTTCTCGAAACTTAACACACATCATTCTAGCTTTAATTCAGTACTCTATGCCAAATTTCGTACAAATCGACAGATATATAGGGACGTTGGCGCACCATTTACATAAAATCGGACAAAACTATACATGCGAGTTATATCTAAATCTAAACCGATTTTGATCCGAAACTTGGCACACATCATTCTGGACCTAATTCAGTACTCTATGCCAAATTTCGTGCAAATCGAGAGATATATAGGGACTTTGGTGCACCATTTACATAAAATCGGACTAAACTATATATGGGAGCTATATCTAAATCTGAAGCGAAACGAAACACACATTGTTCTGGACCTAATTCAGTAGTCTGTGTTAAATTTCGAGCAAATCGAGAGATTTATAGGGACTTCGGTGCCTATATCGGACGAAAATATATATGGGAGCTATATCTAAATCTGAACCGATTTTCACCAATTTCAATAGGGTTCGTCCTTAGGCCAAATAAGCGACTTGTGCCAAAATTCATCAAAAGCTGCTACAAACATATACACAAAGACACAGTGTGGTGGAGGGTATAAAAAGAAGGACTGGACCTATATTTATAATTTATAGTGGAGAGATTTGCTACCTAATAAGAACTCGACGTACTAATCTACAGTTAATACTGTCGAAAAATACGATCAGAACCACCAAAATACCTAAAATTTGGGGGTGGCGTTATATGGGGACTACCAAAAAGACTGGACCTATATTTATAATTTTTAGTGGAGTAATTTGGTACCCAATAATAATTAAATGTACAAAGTTTCAGAGAATTCATTTATAAAACGAGCCCAAGAACCTCAAAATACCAAAAATTGGACCTATATTTATAATATATAGTGGAGGGATTTGCTACCCAATAAGAACTCAATGTACCAAACTTCAGCGAATTCGGTCGAAAACTTCGATCAAATCCCACAAAATACCGCAAAATTGGGTTTACCCTCATATGGGGGCTATCCGAAAATATGGACCCATATTTATAATATTTAGTGAAGAGATCTGCTACCCAATAAGAACTCAAAGTACCAAATTTTAGCGAATTCAGTCAAAAAACGCGCTCTGGAACCTCAAAATACCGAAAATTGGCGGGTACCTTTATATGGGAGCCATGCCTAAACGTGGACCGATTTTCTCCAATTTCAATAGGGTTCGTCCTTGGGCCAATTAAGTGACCTGTGCCAAATTTCATCCAAATCGGATTATAAATGCGACCTGCACTTTGTTAACAAAAATACATGGGCGGACGGACGGACAGACGGACATGCGTAAATCGACTCAGAAAGTGATTCTATGCATATTCTCAAAAGGAACCATAGGTCTATCTCGATTATTTTTGCCTGTTACAAACATATGCACAAAGACATAATACCCTGTACCACAGTGTGGTGAAGGGTATTAATAGTTTGGTTCAAATCGGATAGTCAGTCAGTTCGCATGATAGTATATAATTTATTTTCAACAACATTTTGACCGTTTTGTTTGGAATATACTTGAAGGAGTTGAGCGATATTCATTATCTTCGAACATAAATTAAGTATGGAACAAATATTACGATGTGCAAAGTTTCGATGAAATCGGTTATAGTCTTCGAAAGTGATCGTGCTCACCTGATTTGATGCAAAGAAACATGGGTTCAAAGAAAATTAAATACCAAATTAATGGTTAAAAAGATGTGAAGGTCGGCCCGACCGAACATGTAAAATTGTCAAAATTTCAGAGACGGAAGGCATAAATCGACATAGAATATTATTCACATCAAGAATATATTAGGTTGGGATAAAACTAAATCAATTTCAGATTTATGCTCGTTGGAAGGACGAAATTTCGCAGTAAAAAATATGTTGCTGTTTATACCCTACACCACACTGTGAAACAGGGTTTTATGTCTTTGTGCATATGTTTGTAAGAGGCAAAAATAATCTAGACCCATGGTTCCTTTTGAGAATATGCATAGAATCACTTTCTGAGTCGATTTATGCATGTCCGTCCATGCGTCCGTCCGTCTGTCCATGTTAAATTGTAAACAAAGTACAGGTCGCATTTATGATCCGAATTGAATGAAATTTGGCAAAGCTCATTTGTTTGGCCCAAGGACGAACCCTATTGATATAGCTCCCATATATATTTTCGTCCAATTTAAGGAAAATGGTGTGCCATGTGTGCAAATTTTTGTGAAAATCGGTTCAGATTTAGATATAGCTCCCATATATATCTTCGTCCGATTTAAGGTAAATTGTGTACCAAAGTCCATATATATCTTTACACGAAATTTGGCATAGCGTTCCAAATTAAGCATAGAATGATGTGTGCAAAGTTTCGTGAAAATCGGTTCTGATTTAGATATAGCTCCCATATATAGCTTTTAGGTAAATAATTCACTAAAGTCCCTGGAAGTGTGTTGATTTGCTCGAATTGTGGCATAGCGTTCTGAATTAAGTCTAATATGATGTGTGTAAAGTTTCGTGACAATCGGTTCAGATTTAGATATAGCTCCCATATATAGTTTCGCCCGATTTTAGGTAATTGGTGCACCAAAGTCCCTGGAAATCTTTTCATTTGCACGAATTTTGGCATAGCGTACTGAATTATGTCTAAAATGATGTGTGCTAAGTTTCCTGAAAATCGGTTCAGATTTAGATATAGCTCCCATATAGTTTTTCGACCGATTTTATGTAATTTGTGCACCAAAGTCCCTATATATCTTTCGATTTGCACGAATTTTAGTATTGAGTACTGAATTATGTCTAGAATGATGTTGCTAAGCTTCGTGAAAAGATCCATAGCTAGACCGATTGATACAACGTACTGAAGTAATATAAATTAGTCTCTGGCAAGTTTCCCTGAAATCGGTACAGATATAGATATATAACAAAAACGCGTCGTCTCTTAGGATACATATGTAGAATATACGCAAAGTGGTGATTGGTATCATATAGTCGGCCCACCCCGACTTTACTACTTTCCTTTCTGGTTTTTGTTTGATGCATTCAGCTGTGAGTTACAGGATCTTAAAAATGGAAGTGAACAAAGAGAAAATTCGGTACATTTTACAGTTTTTCTTTGACAAAGGCGAAAATGCAAGCCAAGCCTTTGTCAAAGAAAATGCAAAATTGTGAATGGTGTTTATAATTCCGATACTGTAACGGCCAATTATGTGCAATTTTGGTTTCATAGATTCCGTTCAGGAATTTTTGATGTTAAGATGCACTTCACACATGTCTATAAAATTGGAGAAATGATCGAAGTTGGCCGGAACAAATCTGTCTTTCCCACCACTTTAGGATGCTCCGCACAGTAGATGCTTTAGATTTTTAGCTTATACTTGTTTCCATGGTTCTCCATATATATTTTGTAAATTTGTGCCTAAATTATATCCAAGAAATTTTGCTGAAGCAGCCAGAAAATCATAAAATTAATTTTTATACTTTTAGCACTAATAATTATATTATTATCGTAGAGATTCCGCCGATAACTAAAACTAAAATTTTTAATAAACTTTAGCTTTTATATCTACATCTGTTGGTAACAAATATCCATTTTTGTTTATTTTGAAAAGTTTAACAAGTTTGACATTCATTAGTCAGAACTTTTGATATCAAAATTAGTTGCATAATTTAGCTAATTTCTCACCCCGATGATTTATTATTTCAACTTTTTTTGTTTTTGTTTACTGGTTGACAATAAAGTTCTGGTATTGTCCCTAATACAGGCAACTGTAGAACAGATACGGGATGCTTATATACTCCACAGTGGGTGTTACCAAACTAACAACAATATATGCTAATTTACAACTTGTAACAAATTTGTTAGCAATACTGCACAAAATGAAAAAGTAAAGAAACGAACTTGTTTGAAGTTGCAAACAAAAAGTTTGTCATTGGCATGTCCTTGTCCATGTCTATTATCCACATTGTTTGATGCAATAATTGTTCCGACATTTCGGATTGTGTCAATGGATGATGGTGGGAAAGGCTGGGGGACAATTATGTAATTCGAAATAATTAAAATGACAGACTGTATTGTAGTGAGTGAAAAGTTTACTTTTTTGAATAAAAAAACTGTATTCAATTTATTGCTACATTTGATTTTCTGCTAGTTCTTTCTCGGTATATGTGAGTGAAATAGTTTCTTTGTGGACAACTTTGGACTATTTCATTCTGATGGAATGAATACATTTAAATATTATTAAACGGAAGCCCTTAATAAATTACCATTGAAAATTGAACACCTTTAGAAGAGGTGTTTTCTAAATGACCCTTGAAAAAATTAAAAATGCTGTACTATAGCATTGTAACAAAACATACAATCATAGATAAGCCGATTATCCTATAAACATTTGATTCGTATCCATTTAACACGTTCGAAAAGAGAAAAATAAGTAGAAAATGGTTTTTAAAATTGAATTAACAAATTTAATTCAATTAAAAGTTTCCTTAATTGCTTGCACACATGAAAAACGTGACATTGAATCGACACGATATTCAACAATATTAAAGTATTCAAATTAAAATGTATTTAGCACACAAACCTTTATTCATAACAAGTAAAAACGATGTTAATTTCGGCCGGGGCGAACTTTATATATACTTTTTATACCCTCCACCATTGAGGATTACAATCAAAAAAAATGAAATTAATGAAGGTTCCTTGGAGAAAACTTATTTTATAATAACCCCTTGAACTCGTGAGAAAAATATGATTGTAATTCTCAAAGTATCTAGTAGTGGACTACCGTTAAATGGGCTATAATAAAACGGAGATCAATATTGATAGTTTTGGTAGAGGGATTTGACAGCCAATGAGAATACAAAATACTTAATTACAGGCCAGTCGGTTGAAAACGTGTCCTAAATGTTCATAATATCGACATGGATTAAAATTAATAATTTCTCGTACGGTGATGTGGTGATACCGTTATGAGAACCTAATATACTAAATTCGTGCCAATTTGATTTGAAAAAAAATATTTTAATTACTGGCTCGCCGCAATGGAGTCGAACTTTTTATATCCTCCACCATTTAAAATATACCAGCTTCCAAACACCCAAAATGTCAAATTAACCAAAATAAAGAAAATGGGGTGGTAGAGTTATACGTGAATACACCAAAACGTTAACCGGTATTAACATGTGTAGTGGGAAGATTTGTTCCCCTCTATGAGCCTTTTTAAATATCTAAAATCGACCTCCCATATTTCGATATTTTGTGGACATTAGCCACGTTTTCAACGGAATTGGTTCTAACATAATATTTTGAGTTATAACTGGGTAGAAAATGTTTCTACTATCAATATTGGCCTATGTTTCGGGGTATTTCCCATTTCCAACGTTACACCAAAATGTTCTGTATTCTGGGGCTTTTAGGCAAGTTTTTATACCCTACACAACTATGTTGTCAGGGTATTATAGCTTTGTGCAGCTCCAAAAGTTTGTAACGCCGCGAAATATTGGTAGACCCACCTTTAAGTATACCGATCGTCATATCTCGACTAGCTGAGTCGATCTAGACATGTGTGTCCGTCCGTCCGTCCGTCTGTCCATTATAATTTGTAAACACGATACAGGCCACAGTTATGGACCAATCTTCACGAAATTTTGCATGTAGGATGGGTTCTGGCCAATGAAGACCCCTATTGTTTTTGGGAAAGATCGGTTAATATTTAGGGGATGAAATGGACCAAATACTAAATTTTTGTCGGTTTTTCTGGTCGCTCCACAGGCCGCAATAATGACCCGAACATCGTGAAATTTTGCATGGAGAAGGGGGTCGGGCCAAAGAATAAGCATGCCTGTTTTGATAAAGATCGGTCAATATTTAGCGGGTCAAATGGACCCTGACTTTTGTGTGAAAAATGACAAAATTTGTATTCTATAGCGTATATATTTACCCCTGAAGGACATAGACCCGAAAAATTGATATTATATCCAAGAGGAGTGGTTGACCTTTAAATTAAGACCAATTATATTGTCGCATGTGCTCTGATGTGGGAGTTACACCTAAATATTTACATGTATCTCCATATTTGTATGTTATTTAGTAACCCATTATCACTCTAGAGAGCCGAACATAGCGCTGATCGCTTTGAAATGTTTCATGAGGTTCCAGTTATGGTCAAGGACAACGCCTTTAATTTTCGGTGATGATCAGATAATAATTTTGGAATGAAGTGGACCGAAAACTTAATTTTTTTGTGTTATTTTCGAGTCGATCTACAACAACACAACCCAGGGTGAAGGGAATCTGGACAATAACTGTACTGAATACTCGTAATATTCGGAAAATATGTCAGTGTGTGGAGGAGGTGCTGTTTACCTCTAATCGGGCAAGAGTGTGCAAATATCACGAAATATTGCCCAGGCTCGGAATACACATCCGTAGAAAATTTGAGTTCAGTGGTAGTTGTGTAGGGTATCGTATGGTCGGCCCCGTCCGACTATACTGCTCCGCTCACTGGTTTATCCTTATGCTTCTTTTTGTTTTTTTCGCGAATATTGTACCGTATTTCAATGTGATTTGACAAGTATGCAAAGAAAACAAATGTGTTTATCCATTTGTGAAGAAATTCGCGAATTACAACAAAAAGGCATCCATTTAATATATATTTGAAATACAAGATTTAAAACCGCTATAACTTTCGTGCGCAGCATCCGAATTTGTGAACGCGAACAGATTTCGAATCAGCATATTTTTCTTAACCTATGTACCAAAAATCATAAATGTGCTCGCAAAAATATTTTTCAAAAATTTTTTAATGGAATTTTAAAAGAATTTTGTAATTTCCCATATATACCTATATATATAAAAATGGAGCCATAAAAATGTATCAATTGAGAACGGCTGGACCGATTTGACTCAATATTTCTTTCAATTGTCGGTAATTACAGTGGGAAGGTTTTTATAAAAGAAAAATTTGAGAAGTTTTTGCAAAAATTATTTTAAAGAAACGGCTGGACCAATTTGACTTAAATTTTCTGTTAGTAGTCTGCAATTGAAGTGGAAAGGTTTTAATGAAAGAACATTTTGAGAAAAATCCCCGAAAATGTTGCAAAATATATTTTCAAAGATATTAGCATTTCCATACATTTTGTATCGAACCTTTATGGTTTCATCTCTTTGTAGTTCTTTTTTGACATATTTTGGGCGAAAATAGGCAGCGTATATCTTTAAGTAATTGTCAATTATGGAAAATTCTAAAAATATTTTAATGTTCTACAATTAATTGGATTGTCATTGCTTTGAAAAAACTGTTGTATATGAAAATAAATTTATATTTTCATTAGAGTTCAATTTAATTAAATTTAATAAGAAATCGAAAAGAAATATCATCATTATTTGCTCACGTTTCCCATAAAATCAAAGTTCATTTAGTTTGAAAACATAAGTTATGTTATGTGAAGAAATTTGCATGGTATGTATAGATTGTAAGACATTAAGATTAAGTGGTTCCATTATGTGGAGTCTATACCAAAAACCGAATTAAAGGCAATCAAATTGATATTTCGTTACTACTTTCCAAGTACTTTGGGATTAGGATGCTTAAAAGCGCACAATAATGGAACAAATTTTTTGAACAAAATACGAAGGTATTGTTGAACATTTTCTTATATTCGGGAAGAATACATTTAAATTCGAATCCTACATGGAGGAAATTCCGCATTACATGCTTATTGTGCCTAACTTATATGTGCCTTTATGGTTCCTAAAATCTGTTTTTAAAGATGTGAATATTGTTTGCTTGGTACCGATTTCACTCACGTTTTCCTTCGGCTGTTTGTAATTGCATTGGAAAGGTTTTTACGAAGAAAATGTTGAGAAAAACATCAAAAGTCGGGAATGTTTTTTTATTTTTTTGCCGACAATTTGAAGTTTGGATGTGGATCTATGTGACCATAAACAACAATTTATTCAAATGTTAAATTGAAATCAAGTTTTTACAAAATGTGAGGATGTAACAAATCCGATTACAACATTTCACGGTTTAGAGTTAATATACATATAAAACTGGCATTTACAATTAAAAGAAGATATACGGCGTCGACATTGGGCAAACTTTTCCCCTTAACTGTAAAAAACTATATATAGAATATATAGCAAACATATGCTAATCTATAATGGCAATCTGAAAACTAATTAAGAATTTTTTTTATAAATTGCAGGGTCAGCTAGTATATATATATATATATATATATCAGCTATATCTAAATCTGCCCGATTTCAAATTAACACCTATCATGAACTGGATGAACTGCACACAGTGTGGTGAAGGGTATAAAAACAGTTATAAAATATATTCGCAAAGTCGTATGTATCACTGGCACGGGAATTTATTCACCGAAGAAAAAAGTTGTATTATTTAATGTAAAAATGTTTTATAGATTCCCCACTCTTACTGGTTCAACTAATTTCAAGAAAAAATAATCCCTTAACATGTTCAATTTCTTTATATACCACTAGTTTCTCATCTTCTGCATTTTGTTTCAATTTTTATGTGTTATCTGAAAGACAAACGGTCAGAATCGTTATTTGTTACATTCACTCAATTGGGGAATGAAATTTATCGAAGAAACCGTATCACCACATCCATCCATTGGTGTGTTTTGTTGTGAGTTTCGAAACCATTAGCAGCTATTCAAGTGTGAATATTAACAGAATTGTCGACAACTTTACTTACATTGCCAACTGCAGAATTCACTACGATGGATATAACAAATGTCTGACCTAATTGGGTGTATAAAAAAAACAACAGCTTGTAATACAAAATTGCATCTGGTGTACTTGTCCATATCAAGTGATTTCATTTATAGGAGGCGATGGCGCTTACAAAGGATTGTTATTTTATTGTTTAATTTCATTGAAGGAGTTTGTAACGTTCCAATGCAATGAAGTAATAAGAAAATGTATTTCAAAGAATAATACCTGTTTCGATTTGACCAAAGAAGACGAAGAAAAGGAATGAAATCGACAAAATAGAATTAAAAACCAGTAAGGGAAGTAGTAAAGTCGGACGGGGCCGACTATATGATACCCTTCACCACTATCGGTGTATTAAAAAGATGCATCCTAACAGAAGGGTCATTAACATGAAATTGAATGAAAGGAAATATGTGACTTTTATCTAAATTTTGACTAATTTATGCACGTTTTGTTCCTAATGGACATATTTTGGGTCCAACTTAAAATCGGACAAAACTATATAGCTCCCATATAGTTTTGTCCGATCTAAATTTGGACGGATTTCAACAAAACTTGACACACGCTTGGCTAAACTATTTTATGTACGTTGTGCAAAATTTTGTGTCAATCGGCCCAACTTTGAGTCTTTGGTGCTCCATTTTTTTAAATCGGAAGATGATATATATGGGAGCAATATCTAAATCCGAACCGGTTTCAGCAAAACTTGACACACGTTACGTTACACAAACTTTAGTACGTTGTGCAAAATTGTGTGGCAATCTGCCTACCTTTGTGTGGCAATCTGCCTAACACACATCCTTCTAGACTCAATTTAGTACGCTATGTCAAATTTTGTGCAAAATTAAAATCAAATCGGGGGAAAATATATGGGAGCTTTATCTAAATCTGAACCGATTTTCACGAATCTTAACACACATCATTTTAGACTCAATTCAGTACGCTATGCCAAATGCTGTGCAAATCAAAAGATATATAGGAACTTTGGTACACCATTTACATTAAATCGGTCGAAAATATATATGGGAGCTATATCGAAATCTGAATCGATTTTCAAGAAAATTTATACACATCATTCTAGATTCAATTCAGTACGCTATGCCAGTACGCCTTGGTACACAATTTACATTAAATCGGACGAAAATATATACGGGAGCTATATCTACATCGGAACCGATTTTCAAGAAATGTTACACACATTATTCTATACTCAATTCAGTACGCTGTGCCTAATTTCGTGTAAATCGGAAGATATATATGGACTTTGGTACACGATTTACATGAAATCCGACGAATATATATATGGGAGCTATATCTAAATCGGAACCGATTTTCAAGAAATTTTACACACATCATTCTAGACTTAATTCAGTACGCTATGCCAAATTTCGTGCAAATCGGAAGATATATAGGGACCTTGGTACACAATTTACATTAAATCGGACGAAAATATATATGGGAGCTATATCTAAATCGGAACCGATTTTCAAGAAATTTTACACATATTATTCTATACTCAATTCAGTACGCTATGCCAAATTTCGTGCAAATCGGAAGATATATACGGACTTTGGTACACAATTTACATTAAATCGGACGAAAATATATATGGGAGCTATATCTAAATCTGAACCGATTTTTCCCAATTTCAATAGGGTTCGTCCTTGGGCCAAACAAATAAGCTGTGCTA
>NW_026882244.1:0-40828 GCF_032173495.1 Musca vetustissima
CTTGCCCATTGTCAGGTAGAGGTAGAGGTTCGTTCGGTCTTTACATTTATGTCCCAGAAACGAAACATGCTGCTGAGTTTTGTCTGGCAGTGTGCCACTGAGGACACTTGAGACTGAGGCTGGACAAAAGTTCACGGGATCGGAATGCGCGCTGACATCGGAATATTTATATGTCGAGGGAAATTATGACAGGTTTGTTCGCATCTTTCAGATTCATGACTGAGTCGTCGTTTTTTTTTGTTTTGTTTTCCGAATATCAGCAAAACATTTAAAAATTTGTTTGTAACCCATGGTGGTGCTCCTGCTGCTGCTGTTCGGTTTGGGATGTTGGGATATGGGAACGTATGGCTGTTCGCAGGATATGGTTTATAATGATGACGATGACGACGTACTGCAATGTGTCGATGGCAGGAATATGATTTATTTGGCATTACTGGTGATATTTTTGTTAATATCTGTTCATTGTTGTTGTTGTTGTTGCTGGGAACGTCCATCCATAGCATTGCCGAACAAACATTCCGAGATGGTGTAAATTAAAATATTATCGTTTAGTCCTCATAAATATATTAACAAAATGGGGAATGTAAGGAGGTCATGTGATATGGTGTGGGAATGTACGGTTAAGCGCAGGATTTTTGTTATTTTTTGAACAACAAATAAGGCGTGGATTTTTTATAAAAAATTATTTTTGAACTACAAATAAGACGTGGGTTTTTAAAAAAATATATTTTTTGAAGCAACAACAAGGCGCGGATTTTTGGGAAATGTATTGTAGTTGTCTGCAAAATGCCTTGTTGTCCACGAAGTCAGGCGACACCGAAACGAACTTATCATTGGGGTCGTATCGCTGGTAACGTAAGAACTTCGAATTGTCACAAGAGACATTTGGGTATGAAAGGTTCTTGGGAGAATATCCCAGCAAAGGGAACTGATGAGGATTAGTGGCGAGATCCGAAACTATAGTCTACCCTGCCTTACCCCTCTGCGGACAATGCCATACATTCCCCACTAATAGTTGTTTTTTATAAAAACCACAGGTAAGAGCGGTGTTCTGCAGTGGCTACTTCGAAGAGAAGCAAAATATCGGTGCTATCGGTGCTTTATTTCAATAATAATTAAATAACAACAACAAACATTTTGTATAGGGTTATAGATTTTAAGGGGCCTTATTTTGAAGCTAAGACAAACTAACCCCTTGGCCAGTCTATGTAGACTCATTGGCCTCCCTATAATCCATAATGCGTCCCTGCCAACACAGCTCCACAGATCATGACCATTTAGTCGGTCCATAGAGATTTCCTACCCATTGAACTAATCAATAACGGAGATCCTTTTCTCTGCATTCGTCGTCATAGATTTTTCTTCAGGTTTTTTATGCAGACCACCTAGACGACCTGAAAGACCTTAAATGAGTATCTAGAAACCAACAATATGATCAGTGAGTGCATATACACGAGCTGAAGGTCCTGTGAGTCTGTATAGATGTTCTGCCGATCTATACAGACTCACAGGACCTTCAGCTCGTGTATATGCACTCACTGATCATATTGTTGGTTTCTAAATACTCATTTAAGGTCCAGTGAAATCATATAGAGGGTCAGTAGACACGTTGCTGGTCTAGTAGACCCTCTACACCTCATATTTTCCATGTCGACTCATTGGATCCATGTCGACAACTCTTTAGATCCTTTTCTTTGCATTCGTCATTAAGTTCAATAGATTTTTCTTCAGGATTTTTATGCAGACTATATAATGGATCCCTTGCCCTTCAGTCCACCTAAACGACCTGAAAGACCTTAAATCAGTATCTAGAGACCAACAATATGATCAGTGAGTGCATATACACGAGCTGAAGGTCCTGTGAGTCTGTATAGATTGGCAGAACGGCCAGTGAAATCATATAGAGGGTCAGTAGACACGTTGCTGGTCTAGTAGACCCTCTACACCTCATATTTTCTATGTCGACTCATTGGATCCATGTCGACAACTCTTTAACTTATATATTGTTGGGAGTATATCTCAACAAAAAACAAAGGGAACTGATGAGGATTAGTGGCGAGATCCGAAACTATAGTCTTCCCTGCCTTACCCCTCGGCGGACAATGCCATAAATTCCCACTAATAAATAGTTGTTTTTTTTTTTAAACAACAAACTGGGATTCGGCCTGACTATTTTGCAAAAACCAAATACAAATGGTATTCCAAATAACCCGCCAACACTACTGAATATGTAGATTTTTTGTGGATCATTTGTTTGGCCCAAGGACGATCTATAGGGGAGAGAAGATTAGTGAATTAAAGGAGAGATGAGAATCTTACATAAACGAATGAAAGACGAATGAAGGTCGATGGCTCTATGAGTCAGACAGAAGATGTGTTACGTGCCAAGATTGGTTGTATGTTCCTAACCACTTTATGTTTCTAATTATGCTGTAGATTAGAGCGGTTGTTGAGAAGAAGCTGAGACTCGGTAGAAAATGAGCAGCCACTAGTCTGTGCCGCCTGTAAGCCAGGGCTGGGCAATGACACAGGAGATGCTCAATTGTCGCCGTCTCCTCCTCGTCAACACAGAGTCTACAGTAATCAATTGCATCAAGATCCATTGATTCCCAGTGATGCTTCCCGTCATCACTCTAATTTCAGCTTTGCTCAGGTTCAACAGTGAATGCGTTCTTTTGGTAGACAGAGTCGGCCAAATGGATCTTGACACGTTGCACCTAGGTTCGTTGTGCCAAAGTTCACAGGCTATTTCGTCAAAGAATGTCTCAAAGTTCCTATTGAAAAGACATATGGGTGGTTTGATTGAGTCATCAGTTTCTAGATCGGTGGATTGAGATCCTCGTCTAGCTAGTTCGTCCGCTCTTTCATTACCCAAGATGTCACAATGTCCTGATGCCCAACACAACCGATAGTTATGGGTAAGTTCTTCCAGAGCTGCTCTACACTTGAGGACGGCTTCGGATTTGGTATAACAAAATTTGATGGCTTTAAGAGTCGCTTGACTATCCACAAAGATAGTCACCGGTTCAACGACCTCAGCATCCAGACTTTTCATCAATTCCGCTGCCTTCCAGATCGCGAAGATTTCAGCTTGGAAAACACTACAGTTGTAGGTTAACTCAAGGCCTAACCTTTCACAGTAGACGTCTGCCCCAGTACCTTCTTCCATCTTGGATCCGTGTGTATAGAAGGCCAGACCGTTCAGAGGAGGGTTACTTCGTTTCCAGTCGTCTGTACTAGGAATAACGACATCTACATCGTCAAATCTAAGGATTGGTGATATATAGTCGTTTAGTTTAGCGTGTTGGTCCAATGCTATACCTGGTTCATTCAGAACACTACAATGCCCAAAGGTACAGTTCCGCCAGAGTTTTTGTTAATGCAGCCTTAAGGCGCTACGCGCGGCCTGACACTTAATGCTGAGGCCCAGAGGCTTGAAGTATAGGATTGCGTTCAAAGCTGCTTGTGGCGTACTCGTTCTGGCTCCTGTAACTAAACTCGCGGCGGCTCTTTGTACCTTGTCGACTTGAGGCTCAGACAGTTCCACCAAACAAGAGAACCATAGGACAACATGGGCCCCACCACAGTGTTATACAGCCAGAGTATAGTCGATGGTTTTAGCCCCCAGCGTTTCCCAATGGAATTCTTGCATGGATAGCGTGCAATCATCCCTCTCTTCGCCCGCTCCACAACGTTCCTTTTCCATCGTAGTTGACAGTCCAGGATTGTGCCGAGTTACTTTGCTTCGGGAAATAGATGATGTTGCACTCCATCCAGTGTTGGTGGAGTGAAAACGCCCAGCTTACGCTTCCTAGTGAACATTACCAGTTCCGTCTTCGTTGGATTTACACCAAGACCGATTGCCCTGGCCCAGCGCGACAGTAAGGCAGTAAGGCTCTTTGCATAAGCTCCGAGATTGTAGACGGAAATTTTCCGGAAATCAATACCGCCACGTCGTCCGCATGAGCTACAACTTAGATAACTTTCCCGTCCAATTCCCTCAGTATAATATTAATTACCAATAGCCATAGTAACGGCGAAAGCCCCCCTCCCTGAGGTGTGCCTCTAGTTACCGTTTTCCTGATTTTTGTATCCATGTTTTCCATGTTCCTCTCAATGTAGCCTATCACTTCGTGCAGTGCAGATTCCACAGACTTGCCCTTTATACATGCGTGTTGTGAGTTGCTAAGAGAGGTGGTGTCTATACGACTCCTAATCTCCAGGTCGATCAGTCTTTCGAGAGTCTTGAGGAGAAAGGATGATAAACTAATGGGTCTATAGTCTTTTGGTGCAGAGTGGCTTGGTTTCCCTGCTTTGGGAATGTAAGTAACATTTACCTCGTTCCATAGATCCGGAACATACGAGAGAGTCAAACACGCAGTATAGATCTTCTCAAGAATCAGATATATACTTGGCGAGGCATATTGAAGTATCGCCGGTAGAATTCCATCTGGTCCTGGCGATTTATACGCTTATCTTATTTCTGTTAACCACCTTGCTAAAGAGATCCAGATCCGGAGTGGCAAAAGGCTGAGTGTCATCGCGTTCACCGTCGATGGTACCCATGTCTTTGCAACCTGGGAAATCAGTCTCGGCTAGGAGATTTAGAGTCTCAGAACCTGAGTCCGTCCACGCTCCATCCTGCTTATTAATACTACCGATGGACTTCGGGTCCTTGGATAGTAGTTTTCGAAACCTAGCAGCGTCGTTGACTCCTTCTATCGACTCACAAAAATTTACCCATGACTTTTTCTTCGCGCGTTTTATCTCACTCTTGTATTTATTGAAACTAACTCTATAGGAGTTCCAATCAGTGTCGAGTTTAGGCTTGTGCGCCCTGTTATACAGTCGTCTGTCTGGTCGCTTTCCTGAGCTCACCAAGTTCCTTGTTGCACCACACTGGCCGAGATTTCTGCCCGGGGTATGTGAGCGGACAGGATTCCTTAGGACATCTAAGGAGAACGTACGTAGATTTTTTGTGCCTAGAGTGATGTCTGCCAAGTTTCGTGAAAATCGGTCCAGATTTATATATTACTCCCATATATATTTTCGTCCGATTTAAGGCAAATGGGGCACCAAAGTCACTAAATATCTTTCGATATACACGAAATTTGGCATAACGTACTGCATTGAGCCTGGAGTGATGTCTGCCATGTTTCGTGAAAATCGGTCCAGATTTAGATATATCTCTCATATATGTTTCGTCCGATTTAAGGTAAAGGGTGCCCCGAAGTCCCTATATAACTATCGATTTCCACGAAATTTGGCATAGTGTACTGAATTGAGCCTAGAGTGATGTCTGCCAAGTTTCGTGGAAATCGGTCCAGGTTTAGATATAGTTCCCATATATATTTTCGTCCGATTTAAGGTATATGGTGCGCCAAAGTCCCTATTTATCTTTCGATTTGCACGAAATTTTGCATTGGGTACTGAATTAGGTCAAGCATTATGTGTCCTAATTCGGTTCAGATATAGCTCCCATATATATTTTCGCCCGATTTAAGGTAAATGGTGCGCCAAAGTCCCTATATATCTTTCGATATGACCGAAATTCGACATGGGGTATTGAATTAGGTCCAGAATGATGTGTGTTAAGTTTCCTGAAAATCGGTCCAGATTTAGATATAGCTCCCATATATATTTGTGTCCGATTTAATGTAAATTTAACAAAATGGAGGCCATTAAATTTAACAATTTAATGGCCTCCATTTTGTTTTTTTGGAATCTGTTCTTTTTTTTGTTCTTGGCAGACACCACCAAATTGGTTTATAATAACCCTTCGATGATTTGCTGCCAATAGCTTTTGATTGCTTCAAAGTTTTCGAAGATGTGCAAAGAAACGACCACAAAGAACGATTTCTGCGAATGATCCAGCAGATCCAGCCACCAATCAGCCAGTCCATCCATCAATCAAATCAATTATTATCGATTTTTTATTTTCAGGTTTTCGGTTCTCGGTGCGGCAAAGAAGAATCGACATCAGCGTAAACTAATGGGATTCGTGGAAATTGCTCAGTTTTTGTTGTTTTGAGACGAAAGCAAAACACACCCTGGCTAAAGGCCAGGAACGGAAGGAAGGTTCTCTATAACTTCACAATTACATTTACCGATGTATTGGTGGTGTTGTTGTTTCGAAGGATTTATTATTTTTCATCAGCCATAATGAATGGTTGCCAACTTCTGAATTCGGTTTCTATTAGTTGTTGTGGTTGTTATTGTTGTTGTTGTTGTTTTTGCTGTTTATTCATAATTTTCACCATGGTTGTTATTATTTGGGTTG
The DNA here is from genome assembly GCF_032173495.1 of Musca vetustissima. NCBI lineage: Eukaryota > Metazoa > Arthropoda > Insecta > Diptera > Muscidae > Musca > Musca vetustissima. The sequence continues at coordinate 6,281 of NW_026882244.1, forward strand.
GTTTTTTTGTTGCCGCTCAGATTCTTGTAGCTTGTTTGGTGATTGGTATTTGCTGATAACAACGAAGCCGAACCAAACAACAACAAAAAAAGGAAATCCCTTATGGCAGCAGCAAAAACAACAATGAATACAAATAATAATGAGGTAATGTCGAAAAGAGGAGAAAATGGTTGCAACACTACAACCTACACAGGTACATATGCCCATTTGATATATAAATGCCCATTGTATATGAATGCCCTGGTTTTAGATGAAATAGGATTTAAATAACAAGCAAGCCAAAGAATTGAGTTCCACCAACTTTTTGTTGTTTTTTACGGAATTTACAGTTTTTGGATTTGGCTCAAACAATTTATATACATATAAACTTGTTTTTAGTTAAAAAAAACAGTAAGGAAAGTAGTAAAGTCGGACTGGGCCGACTATATGATACCCTTCACCACTTTGGGTATATTGTACATATGTATCCTTACAATTGTATGTCAATGTTCACTCGAAGGAACATACTCATGCCTTCCTGCAACCTATGCTAAATTTAACTTCATTCGGGCAGATTTAGAGTCGTCTGCGTACCATGGGACAAATGTATGGAAAACGATGTGCAGCAACATTGATACACGATATTCGGTACATCGCACTGTTGAAAATTTAATCTCAATCAGACACCCGTTCGAAATACATATGCAAGCTATGGTTCAGTCATTCAAGTCTCAATTTGAGACGTTGTGCAAAATTTCGTGTTAATCGGACAAACATTAGGAGTTTGGTGCAACATTTATGTAAAATCGGACGAAAATATATATGGGAGCTATATCTAAATCTGAACCGATTTTCAGGAAACTTAACACACATCATTCTAGACCTAATTCATTACGCTGTGCCAAATTTCGTGCAAATCGAAAGATATATAGGGACTTTAGTCACTATTAACATTAAATTTAGATATAGCTCCCATAAATATATGGGAGCTATATCTAAATCTGAACCGATTTTCACAAAACTTAGCAGAAGTCATTCCACACATAATTCAGTACGCTATACCAAAATTCGTGTAAATAGAATGATTTTCAGGGACATTGGTGAACCATTTACCTAAAATCGGGGAAAACTATATATGGGAGCTATATCTAAATCTGAACCGATTTTTACGAAACTTAGCACACAACATTCTAGACCTAATTCAGTACCCTGTGCCAAAATTCGTGCAAATTGAATGATTTTCAGGGACTTTGGAGCAGCATTTACCAAAAATCGGACGAAAATATATATGGGAGCTATATCTAAATCTGAACCGATTTTCTCCAACTTTAATAGGGCCAAATAAGTTACTTGTGCCAAATTTCATTCAAATTGGATTATAAATGCGACCTGTACTTTGTTTACAATTTAACATCTACAGACGGACGGACGGACATGCATAAATTGAAGTGATTCTATGTACATTCTCAAAAGGAACCATGGGTCTATCTCGATTCCTTTTGCCTGTTACAAACATATGCACAAAGACATAATACCCTGTACCACAGTGTGGTGAAGGGTATAAAGAGCTTAGTGTTAAGTGAGTGAGTGAGTGAATGACAGATCATCGCCCAGACGAAACGGATGAAGCTGGAAGCTTGAAGTTTTGAGTGTGGGTTGTTGTTTTTGGTGTGTAGGAGTGAGATAAGGCTGGGTTTTTGGAAATTCGAACTAGAACGGTACGAAAAGTACTAAAATGTGCAAATATGGTACCCTTTGTATTAGGCGAACGGGAAGAGCTAGAATTCTGAAATTTGGAATGTGGTCACTGATGGAGAAAGTTAGAAAGATGTACAAAAGGGTTTTTGAAAATTCGCCCTATAAATGTACTAAAAGTACTAAACATTAGAGTTGGGCAATCTAGTTCACTTAGCGGATCGATCTTTCTCGTTCCTTTTTAAAAAGGAACTAGTTCCTTAATATAGTTCCTTTGCTCCATATAGATCTTTTACTCCATACAGTTCCTTTGCTGCAAATAGTTCCTTTGCTTCATATAGTTCCGACTCCTACATAGTTCCTTTAACTATTTACACAATTTGAAATACGAACGAATGAAGAATATGGGAATAAAGGAACAAGATCAGAAAAAAAGAACGAGAAAAAAAGAAAAGAAAAAACAACGAGATCAGAAAAAGGAACTATATTAATTAAAGAGCTGGAACTAGTTCCGATCGTTCCATTCTCGGAATAGTTCCAATGAACTAGTTCGTTCCGGAACTACCCAACTTGAAATTCTATATAGGTTGGGAAGTAATGCTGATGTATGAAAATGGTTTAAGAAATTAGTACTTATGTGTATAAAAAGTACAAAATGGTACCAAATTTGGTACCATTTTGCATTTAGTTGAGTGTATAGAGATGTCGAATGCTGAAAATAGGAATTGGAATTACTACTGGAGTACATGATTGAGGTAGCATTAAAATATCGTACTTATGTATACGAAAAGTACTAAATGGTACTAAATTTGGTGCAAGTTGGATTTAGGTGAACGGATAGTGCTGGAGTCTTTAAATTGAGAATTGAAATGACTGTTAGAGTATAGGATTGAGGTAGTTTAAGAAATTCGTACTTTCTGGTACGAAAAGTTCTATATGGTACTAAATTTTGAACAATTTGGAATTTGCTTGAAAGGATAGAGCTGAAAACCTGAAATTTGGAATTAAGATTACTGTTGAAGATTGAGCTATAGACACACCTTTGGAAATTCGTATTTATGTGTACGAAAAGTACTAAACGACATTAAATTTGGTACAATTTGGATTTGGGTGAACGGAGAGATCTGGAAACTTAAAATATGGAATAATGGTTGCTGTTGGAATATAGAATTAAGATATGGAAGCATAGTACTTATGTGTACTAAATGGTAATATATTTGGTACAACTTTTTGGATTTGGAATTAAAATTACTGTTGGAGTATAGGATTGACATAGTTTAGGAAATTCTTAATTATAGAAACGAAAAGTACTAAATGGTACCAAATAGTATAAAATTGTATTTGTGTGAATAGGAAATTTGTGTGAAACGGATAGGACTGAGATTCTAAAATTTTGAATTAGTATTACAGTTGGAGTGCAGGATTGAGATATGTCGGTAGTTTGAGTACTAAATGATACTAAATTTGTTACAATTTAGATTTGAGTGAACGTATAGGGATGGAAAACTTAAGTTTGGAATGATTGATTACAGAATAAGGGTAGTATTAGAATTACGTACGTATGGATACGAGTAACACTAAATGGTACTAAATATGGTACAATTCGTTTTGTGTGAGCGGGAATCATAAAATTTGGAATTAAAATTCAGGATTGGATTGTAGGATGAGACATGTACTAAATGGTACTAAGTTTAGTACAATTTAGATTTCAGTAAAAGGATAGAGATGGAAAACGTATATTTGAAAATAAAATTACTGTTAGAGTACAGGATTGAGACAGTGTTGAAAAAAGTACAAAATATGGTACAATTTGGATCTATGTGAACGGATAGTAAATAGAATAGAAAATTCACTAAATTTGGAACAATTTGGATTTGGGTAACGGAGAGCTGGAAACCTAAAATTTAAAATGTGGGTCACTAACGGAGAGTTAGAAAGAAGTGCCACAGGGGTTTTGGTACTAACTGGTACTAAATTTAGTGGTGGTGATGGTATGGAGGTAGTGTTGAAAATGTGTACTTAAGTATTCCAAAAGTGCTAAATGGAAATAATGTGGAACCTGTACGAATTTGCTGCAATATATAATTGGATGGAAATAAGAAAGAGATTTTTATGTGTATGAAGAGTACTAAATGGTAATAAACTTGATATTGGATGTAGGAATAGAGGTGGAATTCAGAACTATAGTACAACAAATTATACAGTATTCACGATTTCCATATGAAATATTATTTTTCTGTATTCCCTTTCCGCATACGAAGTAGCGGGCACTTTGCTAGTATAAACATATGGCTCCATATGTCTTGTTGTGTAAATATGTGATTATTGTGTATTGTTGTTAATGTCTCTATATATACGTACATATGAATCCAGGCGCACACAAACCATGTGTATTTGTATGTATTTGACATTGCTTACATATTTGCTGTCCATTTCAGTTATTATATATTTGTTGTTGTAGTTGTTTTTTGCTGTTGTCTCAGATAAGAGATTTCAATCATCAACACGCAAGCTAAAGGCTTTTTTCCTCCAACTCTTCGAAGGATTATTGTTTTCATTGGTTATGCAGAAAACAGAAAAATATTTTTTGTCCGTTTTTTTTTTGGTAAGTAGTCCTTTCCATAATTCAGACGGTTTGGTTTGCTAGTAGTTGTTAAAGAATTACAAAATATAGGGTAGAGAGAACAAAACCTAATTTGTATTCAGTTGCTGGGTAGTTTTTTCTCTGTTATTGTTAGTGAAGGGAAAATTAAGGATCTATTGAGGTTTCTTGGCGCCCAATTGTAAATAATTTTTTTGTCTGTCATAATTATTTCATAATAATACATACAGGGTTGCCCATATTCGACGGACCCATGTTTTTTTATATAAAAAAAAAAAAAAATAAAAAAAATAAATAAAAATTGGGCGGTTGGCAATGTTAATCATTTAATTTGTTCCAAGTAGATTTGTTTACATCAATTTTTGAATATAATATCTCTCAAATGTCCGCCTCTGGCGTTGATGACGTATTGTGCCCTTTTTGCTGCATTTTCCATCGTTTTTGCCAACATTTCGGCCGAAATAGCGGCTATTTCTTCACGAATGTTGTCCTTGAGCTCTTCTACGGTCCTTGGCTTGTTAACGTAAGCCGTTGACTTCAAATATCCCCACAAGAAGAAGTCAGGTGGCGTCAAATCGGGCGGTGGCCAGTCCAAATCACCACTTTTCGACATCAAACGGCCCGGAAACAAATTCTTCAGAAAATCGATTGTTATGCGACTTGTGTGCGGTGGAGCGCCGTCTTGTTGAAACCAGAACTGTCTCATACGCTTTCGACGAATAATTGACATCACAAAATTGGTCATCATGTCACGATAACGCTCCTGATTGATGGAAACTGCATGGCCATTTTCATTTTGGACCGTTTTCGCACTAACGCCGCACCCAACTCCACGCTTGGAAAATATTTTTTAAAAATTCCACGCCTTTGTGAAACTTGGATTTTTTTTAAACTCCACGCCTTAGTGCTGCTCTAACAATTCTATTTGAAAATACACGCTTTAGCTGGCCTTTAATAAACTATTTTCTTTAAAGGCCGTTTTGTTGGTCATTTGAAAAAAAAAAAATATTTTCTTGAAATCCATGCCTTGTTGGCCTTTAAAAAAATATTTTTTTTTAAAAATCCACGACTTGTTGGTCCTTTGAAAAAATATTTTTTCAAATCCACGCCTTGTTGGTCTTTTGAAGAATATTTTTTTTTTAAATCCATGCCTTGTTGATGGATGTGCAGTCACATCCTCCTGTAGAGATGAAGAAGGAAACCTGGTGACAGATACAGACAGCGTGTTGAGGATCTGGAAGGAGCATTTTGAAAAGCTTCTGGTATCAAATAGTGGCGTTGAAGAGACTCCAGAGAGACAGAGAGAGAGACTCCAGAACCAATAAGAGATGATGATATAGAGTGTGTATACCATCTAGCCAAGATGAGTCAGGAGCCGATGGGTTACCAGCCGAACTATTCAAGACCGGTGGCCAGATGCTGGTCAGGAGCATGTACCAGCTGATTAGTACAATTTGGCTAGAGGAATGCATGCCCAATGATTGGAACCTCAGCATCCTGTGTCCCGTGCATAAAAAAGGAGACAAGACGATATGTGCCAACTATAGAGAAATAAGTCTCCTTCCCATCGCATACATAGTGCTATCCAGTGTGATGTGTGAAGGACTGAAGCCAATGGTCAATGACATCATTAGACCATACCAATGCGGCTTCAGATCTGGCAAATCCACCATTGACCAGATTTTCACTCTGCGCCAAATCCTGGAAAAGACCCACGGAAAAGACACACATTCGACAGCCCTATCCGTTCAGAGGTGTTTAAAGCTATGTCTATGTTCGACATTCTTGCAAAATTAATAAAATTAATATGCAGGATAACATTAAGTGGTACATGGTCTGCAGTTAAAATAGGAAAGGACCTATCGGAGCCCTTCAATACCGAACGAGGATTCAGAAAAGGTGACAGTTTGTCGTGTGACCTTTTTAACATCCTACTGGAAAAGGTCATACGAGAGGCAAAAGTGAACAGAAATGGCAAATACATCATTGACCAGATTTTCACTCTGCGCCAAATTCTGGAAAAAAACCCACGAAAAACACATCGACACATTCCACCTATTCGTCGACTATAAAGCCGCATTCGACAGCCCTATTCGTTCAGAGGTGTATAAAGCCATGTCTACGTTCGGCATTCCTGCAAAATTCATACAGCTATGCAGGATAACTTTAAGTGGTACAAGGTCAGCAGTTAAAGTAGGAAAGGACCTATCGGAGCCCTTCAATGCCGAACGAGGATTCAGACAAGGTGACAGTTTGTCGTGCGATCTTTTTAACATCCTACTGGAAAAGGTCATACGATACGCAAAGGTGAACAGAAATGGCACTATGTACACCAAACAACGCATGTTACTCGCGCCTACTCCGATGACATCGATATAATGGGTCGAACATTGCGAGCGGTAACAGCCACCTTTGAACAAATTGAAAAGGAATCTGCCAAAGTGGGTCTGGCAGTAAACGGCGAGAATACCAAGCTGATGGTATCAATGCGCAAGACGTCTAGTATACTCGGACAAATTGCGGAACTTGAGAACTACAGCTTCGAGGTAGTCAAAGAATTTATATACCTCAGTACCGCCATAAATAAAACGAATGACATCAGTTTTGAAATTCAGAGAAGGATTGTGATGGTCAACAGATGCAACAACAAAGGTGAACAGAAATTGCACTCTGTACACCAAACAACACATGTTACTCGCGCCTACGCCGATGACGTCGATATAAGGGGTCGAAGATTGCGAGCGGTAACATCCACCTTTGAACAAATTTTAAATGAATCTGCAAAAGTGGGTCTGGCACTAAACGGCGCGAAGACCAAGCTGATGGTGTCAACGCGCAAGACGTCCAATAGACTCGGACCAACTGGGGAACTTGATAACTACAGCTTCGAGGTAGTCAAAGAATTTATATACCTTGGTACCGCCATAAATAAAACGAATGACATCAATTTTGAAATTTGGAGAAGGATAGTGATGGCCAACCGATGCTCCTATGGTCTGAGCAAACAACTCAAAAGCAAGGCCAGCTCCCGCTAGACCAAACTCGCACTCTACAAGACGCTGATACTACCCGTGCTATTATATGAATCTGAAGCATGGGTACTTGCGCAAGCAGATGAGGCAGCTCTTTGTGTGTTTGAAAGAAAAATTCTCCGAATGAACCATTTTTTACAATTTATACGCGGACATCGACATAGTCAGTCGTATTGAGCTGCAGCGACTACGGTGGCTAGGCCATATAAAAGCGAGTCTACTGATGGTTCCCGTAGAAGGGGAAGGCCACAAATTAGATGGAGAGTCCAAGTAGAAATCTTTGTTCGGCTCGGCTTATGGAACAACCGTTCTGTAACAAGCCAGCTAAGTAGTATGTAACAAGGCTTAAAAAAAATATTTTTTTTAGAAATTTTGAAAAATATTTTTTACTCTATACATGTTTGTAGTATTGTTAATATGTCCCACATATTAAAAAAAATAGTTGTTATTTTTAATTTAGTGTTTATTGCGGGTTAGGCCCCCTCTATGATCGGCATTTAATTACTCGACATCAATTATAGCTTTGTGTAAATTTTCTTTAGTTTTTTTTTTTTTGTAATTTTGAAAAATACCTTTTTCGTCTGAAACATTCAATGTTGTTGTTTTCGCTTATTTTGTCGTTATTGCTGTTGTTGTTGTTGCAGTTGTTGGTATGAATATATGTATTATTATTCTTTGCCGCTAAGATGTTGGCTGTAGATGTTTTCCATTACAATTTATTTACACGCAAATTATGAATAAATTTAACGCCATTAAAAAAATATTGCAAACAACAATGAAGATGGGCTTTCAACGGCGGGGAGGTGGATCGTAGTTGCCGCCGGGTACGGGACGAAGAAGTTACCACCAAAATGAATTATAGAAAAATATAAATTATTTTTCAAAGAAAATGAATAATAACAACAATAGCAACAACTACAACAATAAGCCATCATCAGCTTAGAGTATAACTAGGCAGCTGAGTGGAAGACTGTGTCCGATGTCCAATGAGAAGAAGAAGTAGGAGGAAGGACGTCCAGTTAGTAGGTATGCAATATGGTTGAAGATTAAGTTTAACTCTAACAGTCTCACAAATCGATTTAAGGTGGAGTATTCAGTGGTGAACAGAACTTCGCAGAGATATTTACAATACGAACTTTTCTATAGTCCAAACATTATTTCGATCCGCATGATCCTTAGGACAGCTAATGGACATCTTATCTCCTATGAAATTCCTTATGTCTTCTGAATCTACAGATTACCTGAATAATTTTTGTATTCCTTTAAAGACATTTCTTAAAGATTTCAAAATCTGACACCCCCGAAGACATGACGCCTAAAAGTATGCATCACTCATGTAGCTTATGTTCACATTGAATTCCACAACATCTGTTTGGTTTTCAATTTCGAACACTGTCCCCGGTTTCGTTCCTTTAAAGGCATTTCTTAAAAATGCCATCATCAGAGACCCCCAAAGGCATGGCGCCTAAAAGTATGCATCACTCATGCCACATACATTTCATATTTAATTACAACTCAGTTGTTGTTTTGTTTTCAATTTCGCAACACTGTCCCCGGCTTCGTTCAACAGCCAACCAATAGAAAATGTTGGAAAAACTACAAGGCTAAAAGCAATTTTATGTTGCATTATTTAAATTTTGTTTTGTATTTCTTTCGTTTTCGTTTTTTTTTTTTTTCAACAAAATGCAAATTCCCATTTTTCCTAACATGCGGAATATGTCGGAGATAAACAATAAACAAAAGTTTAATGTAGTTTGATTAATGCACCGAGATTAGTCAGTGGCCAACAACGAAGTAGCCTCGCTGATGTGAGGGAAATTTTTGAAGAAAACTTTGACATGGTCTAAATGGAAAACATGGAAGATAAGCCAAATTAAGAAAAAATATTTTAGGCTTGATAAGACATGTTGTACTCTGTCAATCAAATGTCGGGTTGCATATGTTTCAATTTTAAAATTTCTTCAAAGAAGATTTTTGCCATAATAACAAACGGGAATGGATATTTAAAGAAATTCTAATTCAAAAGGCTGTCAAGGAGTGGATATCAAAAAAATCTTTTTTTCAAGGACAAAGGCGTGAGTCTTTTAAAAAAATACTTTTTTCAGAGGACCAATATGGCGTGAATTAAAAAAAAATATTTGTTGAACGTGGATTTTTAAAAATTATTTTTATTGGGATCTGAGAAGGCGTGGATTTTTTTTAAATTATCTATCTTAGGTTCCAACAACGTGTGGATTTTTTAAAACATATTTTTTGAAGTAACCCAAGGCGTGGATTTTTTAAAACATATTTTTTGAAGTAACCACAAGGCGTGGATTTTTTAAAACATATTTTTTGAAGTAAACACAAGTTACCAAGGCGTGGATTTTTTAAAACATATTTTTTGAAGTAACCACAAGGCGTGGATTTTTTAAAACATATTTCTTGAAGTAACCACAAGTTACCAAGGCGTGGATTTTTTAAAACATATTTCTTGAAGTAACCACAAGTTACCAAGGCGTGGATTTTTTAAAACATATTTCTTGAAGTAACCACAAGTTACCAAGGCGTGGATTTTTTAAAACATATTTCTTGAAGTAACCACAAGTTACCAAGGCGTGGATTTTTTAAAACATATTTCTTGAAGTAACCACAAGTTACCAAGGCGTGGATTTTTTAAAACATATTTCTTGAAGTAACCACAAGTTACCAAGGCGTGGATTTTTTAAAACATATTTCTTGAAGTAACCACAAGTTACCAAGGCGTGGATTTTTTAAAACATATTTCTTGAAGTAACCACAAGTTACCAAGGCGTGGATTTTTTAAAACATATTTCTTGAAGTAACCACAAGTTACAAAGGCGTGGATTTTTTAAAACATATTTCTTGAAGTAACCACAAGTTACCAAGGCGTGGATTTTTTAAAACATATTTCTTGAAGTAACCACAAGTTACCAAGGCGTGGATTTTTTAAAACATATTTCTTGAAGTAACCACAAGTTACCAAGGCGTGGATTTTTTAAAACATATTTCTTGAAGTAACCACAAGTTACCAAGGCGTGGATTTTTTAAAACATATTTCTTGAAGTAACCACAAGTTACCAAGGCGTGGATTTTTTAAAACATATTTCTTGAAGTAACCACAAGTTACCAAGGCGTGGATTTTTTAAAACATATTTCTTGAAGTAACCACAAGTTACCAAGGCGTGGATTTTTTAAAACATATTTCTTGAAGTAACCACAAGTTACCAAGGCGTGGATTTTTTAAAACATATTTCTTGAAGTAACCACAAGTTACCAAGGCGTGGATTTTTTAAAACATATTTCTTGAAGTAACCACAAGTTACAAAGGCGTGGATTTTTTAAAACATATTTCTTGAAGTAACCACAAGTTACCAAGGCGTGGATTTTTTAAAACATATTTCTTGAAGTAACCACAAGTTACCAAGGCGTGGATTTTTTAAAACATATTTCTTGAAGTAACCACAAGTTACCAAGGCGTGGATTTTTTAAAACATATTTCTTGAAGTAACCACAAGTTACCAAGGCGTGGATTTTTTACCAAGCCGTGGATTTTTTAAAAATTATTTTTCAAAGGTTTACCAAGCAGTGGATTTTTTACCAAGGCGTGGATTTTTTTACCAAGGCGTGGATTTTTTAAAACATATTTTTTAAAGGTTTACCAAGCCGTGGATTTTTTAAAAATTATTTTTTTAGACGTTTACCAAGCAGTGGATTTTTTAAAAAAATATTTTTTAAAAGTTTACCAAGCCGTGGATTTTTTACCAAGGCGTGAATTTTTTAAAAATTATTTTTCAAAGGTTTATAAAGCCGTGGATTTTATAAATATTATTTTTTGAAGCGACGTCAAGGCGTGTATTTTTTTAATAAATATTAAAATACAGATATATTTTTCTGGACTATCTTGTATTTAAGACCAAAAATATTTTTCTCGGCTATCCTTAGGGCGTGGATTTTTTTAATAATTTTTTGGTGCACCGTACCTCTCTTTGTATGTTTTCGTCCAAATAAATCCAACAAAAATGTGTACAAAAAATTATCTGTAATTTTATTTTGTGGCTTTATTTCAGGGTCACTTTTTGAAAATTATAAAAAAAATAAAAAAAAACAGTTCAATACATTTTCTTTAAATTATACAGACCGCTTCAAATTATCAGCAGTTATTTTGTGGCCAGAAGTAGTCCATGTTGTCCATTATTGGCCTTTTGCTGGATGGTCGGCCGTCCAAGTGATCATTACCCTCATGGATGGGCGATAGTTCCGAATGTTAAGAAAAACAAGATTCGAATGGTGCAGAGTGTGGGGAGGAAGTGAAGAATGAAACCCCCATCTTTCACCCATCATTAAAATCTCATTTAAGCTGTCAATCATAGAATTGTTCATACAGACTCAGGCACAAACACAAACACACACATACATACACACATACATTCACATAAATACATACTTACACTTCTTGGACAATTAATTTTTTATAACTTTGTAGAGTATTTTTGAGAAGCTGCTTCAGCGGTTTTCTGACGGCCAAGATTTGTTTGTGGTTGGCTTTTTGTTTTTCCTTTAAAATATCCTGTCGATATGAAATTAAAACTGAAACAGATTTCACTTCGACGAATGAAGCAAAACTTGCCAAAAATAATTCGAATTGATCTGCAACGGCAATACTTGAAGGTTAAATCCCACGGCTAACTGAATACCCATGTTGAACCCTTTTCTTAGTACTGACGTTGTCCAGTGTAACTTCTGATCTGGGTTAAAATGATGTGGTGGGCATCTACCATTTTGCTGTCCACCAGTTGGCCAGACACTTAATCAAGCATTTACATACAATGTTGGCCAAGTATTTCTGGTCTTCTTGTTTTTGCACACAACAAAAGGGAGAAGGGTCATACAACACTTGTTGCAGCCAAGGGTCAATTGCAGACCTTATCATCTTCTGTTTTCTCCCCTCCTCATGTTGAACATCAATTTCTGTTTGCAAGATGATCTTTAATGTTTTTGCCTTATTTTTTATTTAAATTTTTGAGGTTAAAGTTATTTGTTCGGGGTAAAAAAAACATCACACCAAACCACCAAGCAGACACTCAATGCCACAACATGGGTATTGGTCAGATATCTGTTAGGCTCTCTGTGCCTGTATTTTAAAATTATGTTTAATTTAATTTTGTTTTGTTTTTTTTTTCAAAATTTATTTTAATTTCAAAGATTGTTATCGCAGCATTTTAATGCCATTTTAAATGCACGCGTGTCATTGTTGCGTGGGTGTTCTTCATGTTTCGACGCCGTTAAACATCAGAGAGGCCTATTTGGTTTTCATAAGAAGCCCCCAAGGAATTTCAACACTTGTTAGAATAATAACAACAGAAAAATTATCACTTCATTGCGGGGCATTTAAAACAAAAATAAAAAAAAAATAATTTACAATTTAAAATAATGAAATCGTTTTTAATTAATTATTAATAATGTTAGGCAGTAGCATAGAGGTAAGTGAAAATCCCATAAGAAATCTGAACATTTTTTTTTAATTCACGATAGTTTTTAAAAATATTAATTTTAAAAAAATCCACAACTTGTTGTGGCTAAAAAGGTAATTAAAAAAAATATTTTTTAAATAATCCACCCCTTGATGTTGCCTCAAAAAATAATTTTTAAATTTAAATTTAATTCCACGCCTTACTTACTTAGCTGGCTTGTGACAGAACTTTCGTTCCATATGCCAAGCTTAGAAAAGATTTCCAAGCGCATCGTTCTTTTGTGCAGTTTTTCCAATTTGAAAGACCATTTTCGGCAATGTTTTCTTCGACTTCGATCTTTCCATCGTATTCTTGGCCTTCCCCTTCTGCATGAACCATCAGCTGGTTCTCTTTTATATGCCTTGTGGGCTGGGGGCATCTTCATCCATTCTCACAACATGACCTAGCCAACGTAGTCGCTGCAGCTCAATATGTCTAACAATGTTGATGTCCGAGAATAGCTGGTACAACTCATGGTTCATTCAACGGGGATATTCACCATCAACGCAGATCGGCCCATAGATCTTAAGGAGAATTTTTCTCTCAAACATTCCAAGAGCTGCCTCATTTGCTTGCCTAAGTACCCACACTTCAGATCCATATAACAGCACGGTTAGTATCAGCGTCTTGTAGAGTGTGAGTTTAGTCTGGCGGGAGGTGGCCTTGTTTCTAAACTGCTTACTTAGACCATAGCAGCTTCTGTTGGCCAACACTATCCTTCTCCGAATTTCAAAACTGATGTCATTTGTTTTGTTTATGGCGGCCTTTAACTACCTCGAAGCTGTAGTTCTCAATTTCCACAGTTGCTTCGAATCTGCTGGACGTCTTGCGCGTTGATATCATCAGCTAGGTCTTCTCACCGTTTAATGACAGACCCACTTTGGTAGACTCCTTTTCAATTTGTTCAAAGGAGGCTTCTCGCCGTTTACTGCCAGACCCACTTTGGCAGACTCCTTCTCAATTTGTTCAAAGGTGACTGTTACCGCTCTCAGTGCCGCTCTCATTATGTCGATGTCATCGGCGTAGGTACATGTGTTGATTGGTATACAGAGTGCCATTTCTGTTCACTTTTGCCTCTCGCATGGCCTTTTACAGCCGGATGTTAAAAAGGTCACACGACAAACTGTCACCTTGTCTGAATCCTCGTTCGGTATTGAAGGGCTCCGATAGGTCCTTTCCGACTTTAACTGTTGATCTTGTGCCACTTAAAGTTATCCTGCATAGCCGTATTAATTTTCCAGAAATGCCGAACGCAAACATGGCTTTATACACCTCTGAACGGATAGGGCTGTCGAATGCGGTTTTTTAGTCGACGAATAGGTGGAATGTGTCGATGTGTTTTTCGTGGGGTTTTTCCAGGATTTGGCGCAGAGTGAAAATCAGATTCTGGGGTATCCACTTCACTGCTACAATTTGATAGAAGAAGTTTTTCAAAATGCTCCTTCCAGATCCTCAGCACGCTGTTTGCATCTGTCACCAAGTTTCCTTCTTCATCTCTACAGGAATCCTCGTTCGGTATTAAAGGGCTCCGAGAGGTCCTTTTCGACTTTAACTGCTGATCTTGTGCCACTTAAAGTTATCCTGCATAGCCAAATTAATTTTGCAGGAATGCCAAACGCAGACATGGCTTTAAACACCTCTGAACGAATAGGGCTGTCGAATGCAACATTATAGTCGACAAATAGGTGGAATGTGTCGATATGTTTTTCGTGTTTTTTCCAGGATTTGTCGCAGAGTGAAAATCTGATTCTAGAGTATCCACTTCACTGCTACTATTTGATACCATAAGCCTTTCAAAATGCTCCTTCCAGATCCTCAGCACGCTGTCTGCATCTGTTACCAGGTTTCCTTCTTCATCTCTACAGGAGGATTTGCCTGCACCAAAGCCTTCGGTTTGTTGTTTTACCCGTTGGTAGAATTTTCGGAGTTCATTCTGACTCCTGTACATCTCGATTTGCTCACGCTCACGTTTTTCTTGTTCTTTCTTCTTTTTTTGAAAACACGTTTCTCCTCTCTCCTTTTCTCCCGATAGTTCTGCATTGCATTACGTGTTGCTACTGTCTGCAGGGTTGCCCTATACGCTGCGTTTTTCACATCAGTTGCATTACGACACTCCTGATCGTACCACGGATTTCTTGATGGTGGTCTTTGGTACCCAAGTGTTGCTTTTGCTGCAGTTTGTAGGGAGTGGGCAATTATCTGCCATTGTGCTTCTATATTTTTATCGGGACCCGGAGTGCTTTCGTCATGCAGTTGGGAAAGTTGAGCAGAGTGGGCTTCTGCTATCTGTTGTGTTTGCAGCTTTTCGACGTAAAATTTCCGTTTTACATTAGATCGCACATTTGCTGCTACATTAAGACGGGTGCGTACCTTGACTGCCACAAGGTAATGGTCCGAATCAATATTAGCTCCTCGGATCGATCGAACGTCTAAAACACTGGATGAATGCCTTCCGTCTATCACAACATGATAAATTTGATTTCTCGTTGTTCGATCGGGACAAAATCCAAGTGGCCTTGTGTATATCGAAATGCTTTAATCTGGTGCTGCTAACAACCATGTTTTTTGCTGCCGCGAAGTCAATCAACCTCACGCCGTTGTCTGATGTTTCTTCATGCAGGCTGAATTTCCCGACGGTGGGGCCAAAGATATTTTCTCTTCCGATTTTTGCATTAAAATCACCTAGCAGAATTTTAATGTCATTACCAGGGCAACGATCATATGCTGTTTCTAGGCGCTCTGTTCATCTTTATCTTCGGTCGGAGCATGGGCGCAAATGAGACTGATGTAGAAGATCATCGCTTTTATACGGATTATAGCAATTCGCTCATCTACTGGAGTGAATCTGGAGACGAGGTCTTTTATTCTTCTGTTAACCATAAATCCGCCGCCAAATTCATGTCTCGTTTCATGGCAGCTTTAATACAGGGCGTAATCATTTGATTTAATTACGCCAGTCCCTTTTCATTGCATTTCCTGTTAGGCAATGATATCGGCTTTGCACTTCTTGAGTACATCCGCCAAAGCGAGCACTGCGCCTGTTCTGTACAACGTGCGCACATTCCAAGTGCATATTCACAGATCGTGGTCCTTTATACGTTTGCGAGGGTCGTCATCATTAGGGGGGTTTGGTTTTCTTTTTCTTTGCTTTTTCATAGTAGGTTGGGTTTTCCGCGAGTGGGCAACTAACCCGACGCCTCTACCCATTTTTTATAGTTCTTATGGGTAAACTCGCGGCACATATTAGCTCACTATTTCATCGGGTGATGAAAATAGCTCCCCAGGTGGCACGGCGGTGAGGTCAGTGTCCACAATTGAGATGAAAGAGGAACCAAGATAAGCCTGGACTTCGCCATGTTAAAGCCAATCAGAGCCGTTTGCTTGGTATCAATCATCCCCTACGCCACCCACGCCTGGTGTTTAGTTCAAAAAATAATTTTTAAAAAATCCACACCTTGTTGATATTCCAAAAACATATACATACATATATTTTTTTAAATCCTATACGTGTTTAAAAAAAATCCTCGTCATAAATCTCCTCTAAAAATAAGTTTTCCTTGACGTCTTCTATTGCCATTTTTTTGTCATATGTAAATATCATAAATTATTCAAAAAATTTTATATTTCAATTTTCAACATTCAACAGCAACAACAAACATATTTTTGCACATAACTATCCAAACTGCCACCGAGAACGAGAGGACTACTCACTATTCCACTATTTTAAACTTCGGCGTGCGTGTCATCAACTTCTGGTTTAAAGTGACAGTTACGATTTAATGGCCCAATGGCTAAAGTTACAAATTAATAAAGACCAATGGCAGAAAAAATAGAAAAAAAAAACACGAGTCGACGCTAAAAACCAAAAAACTGTAAAAACGCTAACCAAATGACAGCTTGGGAGGAAGAAAGGTAGGAGGACCACATAAATATACGTTGCTGGTCTATAAACACTATCAGTTAAATGTGATTTTAGCCATTATGGTTCTATTACCACAAAAAAAAAAAAAAAAAAAAAAGAAAAAAATAGCAAAACAAAAAATCTAAACAGCGAAGAAGCCTGTCGCCGTGTTCGCCACTATATTACGAAAATTACCGGCTGCCGTTATTCTCATGCGTTGCGGCCACTGGTCAATCCTGGTCTTGCCACAAAAAAACAGTACGCCAATGCACCAAACCGAATGGCAAAAAAGAAACCCGGTTTCATGTTTGGGGGGATTTTTGTGGCGAACAATTAGCACCTTTTGCGTGGCTGGTTGACCGGCTGGCTAGCTGCATGTCACAAAAAAGGCGGCAATGTCACTTCGAACGCAAACCAAATAACCAATGAACTCCCCCTTCATTAGAAAAAAAATCGATTAGGCCTTAATTGTTGGTATTTTGTGTAAAATAGCAGCTTTTAAGAGATTTTTTCATTCATTCATATTTTTTAATGGCCTACACGGGAGGGTGCCGATAGAACCTTTGGGTAATTTAGATACTCATACCTATTACTATTTTTTTTTTCAAGGACAAAAAATTTATTTAAGGAAAAGGTATTTACAAGGCCTAGATTTATTTTTTGAAGTAACCACAAGGTGTGGATTTAAAAAAAAAAAAATATTTTTTCAAGTAACCACAAGGCGTGGATGGATGGCGTAGGGGATGATAGATATCAAGCAACGGCTCTGATTGGCTTTAACATGGCGGAGCCCAGGCTTATCTTGGTCCCACTTTCAGCTCAATTGTGGACACTGACGGTGCCACCTGAAGAGCTAGATTTATTTTTTGAAGTAACCACAAGGCGTGGATGGGGTGGCGTAGAGAATGATAGATACCAAGCAACGGCTCTGATTGGCATTAACATGGCGAAGTCCAGGCTTATCTTGATCCCTCTTTCATCTCAATTGTGGACACTGAACTCCCCACGGTGCCACCTGGGGTGCTATTTTCATCACCCGATGAAATAGTGAGCTAATATGTGCCGCGAATTCACCCATAAGAACTATAAAAAATGGGTTGAAGCGTCGGGTTAGTTGCCCACTCTCAGAAAATCCAACCTACTATGAAAAAGCAATGCAAAAGAAAACCAAACCCCCCCTAATGTTGACGACCCCCGCAAACGTATAAAGGACCACGATCTGCGAATCTGCACTTAGAATGTGTGCACGTTGTACAGAACAGGCGCAATGTTCGCTTTGGCGGATGTACTCAAGAAGTGCAAAGCCGATATCATTGCCTAACAGGAAATGCAATGAAAAGGGACTGGCGTAATTAAATCAAATGATTACGCCCTGTATTAAAGCTGCCATGAAACGAGACAAGAATTTGGCTGCGGATTTATGGTTAACAGGAGAATAAAAGACTTCGTCTCCAGATTCACTCCAGTAGATGAGCGAATTGCTATAATTCGTATAAAAGCGAAGTTCTTTTACATCAGTCTCATTTGCGCCCATGCTCCGACCGAGGATAAAGATGAACAGACCAAAAACATCTTTTACGAGCGCCTAGAAACAGCATATGACCGTTGCCCTGGCCGTGACATTAAAATTCTGCTAGGAGATTTTAATGCAAAAATCGGAAGGGAAAATATCTTTGGCCCACCGTCGGAAAATTCAGCCTCCATGAAGAAACATCAGACAACGGCATGAGGTTGATTGTCTTCGCGGCAGCAAAAAACATGGTAGTTAGCAGCACCAGATTCAAGCATCTCGATATACACAAGACCACCTGGATTTCTCCTGATGAAGCAACGAGAAATCAAATTTATCATGTTGTGATAGACGGAAGGCATTTATCCAGTGTTTTACTCGTCCGATCGATCCGAGGAGCGAATATCGATTCGGACCATTACATTGTGGCAGCCAAGGTACGCACCCGTCTTAATGTAGCAGCAAAGGTGCGATCTAACACAACACGGGAACTCGACGTCGAAAAGCTGCAAACACAACTGGTAGCCGAGGCCTAAACTTACCCACCTGATTGAAGAAAGCACTTCTTGTCCCGATAATAGTATAGAAGCACAATAGCAAAGAATTGCCCACTCCCTACAAACTGCAGCAAAAGCAACACTTGGGTACCAAAGACCACCATCAAGAAATCCGTGGTACGATCGATCCGTGCTACTGATATGAAAACGCGTATAGGGCAACCCTGCGGGCAGTAGCTACACGTAATGCGATGGAGAACTATCGTGAGAAAAGGAGAGAGGAGAAACGGGTTTTCAGAAAAAACAAGAAAAACGTGAGCGCGAGCAAATCGAGATGTACAGGAGTCAGAATGAAGTCCGGAAACCAACGAGTAAAACACCAAACCGAAGGCTTTGGTGCAGGCACATCCTCCTGTAGAGATGAAGAAGGAAGGTGAAGAAGCTGACAGATACGGACAGCGGACGGAAGGAGCATTTTGAGAAACTTCTGGTATCAAATTGTAGCGGTGAAGATGATACCCAGAACCAGATACAGACAGCGTGCTGAGGATCTGGAAGGAGCATTTTGAAAAACTTCTGGTATCAAATAGTAGCAGTGAAGTGGATACCCCAGAACCAATAATAGATGACGGTATAAAGTGTATACCACCTAGCCAAGATGAAGTCAGAATAGCAATCAATCGTCTGAAGAATAATAAAGCAGCTGGTGCCGATGGGTTACAAGCCGAACTATTTAAGACTGGTGGTCAGAAGCTGGTAAGGAGCATGCACCAGCTGATTAGTACAATTTGGCTAGAGGAATGCATGCCCAATGATTGGAACCTCAGCATCCTGTGTCCTGCGCACAAAAAAGGAGACAAGACGATAGGTGCCAACTATAGAGGAAAAGGTCTCCTTCCCATCGCATATAAAGTGCTATCCAGCGTACTGTGTGAATGACTAAAACCAAAGGTCAACGACATTATTGGACCATACAAATGTGGCTTCAGATCTGGTAAATCCACCATTGACCAGATTTTCACTCTGCGCCAAATCTTGGGAAAAACCCACGAAAAACACATCGAAACATTCCACCTATTCGTCGACTATAAAGCCGCATTCGACAGCCCTATCCGCTAAGAGGTGTATGAAGCCATGTCTGCGTTTGGCATTCCTGCAAAATAAATTCGGCAATGCACGATAACTTTAACACAAGATCAGCAGTTAAAATCGGAAAGGACCTCTCGGAGCCCTTTAATACCGAACGAGGATTCAGACAAGGTGACAGTTTGTCGTGTGATCTTTTTAACATCCTACTGGAAAAGGTCATACGAGACGCAAATGTGAATTTCTGTTCTGTACACCAAACAATACATGTTACTCGCCTAAGCCGATGACATCGACATAATGGGTCGAACATTGAGATCGGTAACAGCCACCCTTGAACAAATTGAGAAGGAGTCTGCCAAAGTGGGTCTGGCTGTAAATGGCGAGAAGACCAAGCTGATGGTATCAACGCGGAAGACATCCAGTAGACTCGGGCCAACTGTGGAACTTGAGAATTACAGCTTTGAGGTAGTCAAAGATTTTATATACCTTGGTACCGCCACAAACAAAACGAATGACATCAGTTTTGAAATTCGGAGAAGGATAGTGATGGCCAACAGACGCTACTATGGTCTGAGCAAACAACTCAAAAGCAAGGCCACCTCCCGCCAGACCAAACTCACACTCTACAAGACGCTGATACTACCCGTGCTGTTATAAGGTTCTGAGCATGGGTACTTACGCAAGCAGATGAGGCAGCTCTTGGAGTGTTTGAGAGAAAAATTCTCCGAAAGATCTATGAGCCGATCTGCGTTGACGGTGAATACCGCCGTCGAATGAACCATGAGTTGTACCAGCTATTCTCGGACATCGACATTGTTAGACGTATTGAGCTGCAGCGACTACGTTGGCTAGGTCATGTTGTGAGAATGGATGAAGATGCCCCCAGCCCAGAAGGCATATAAAAGTGAACCAGCTGATGGTTCTCGCCGAGGGGGAAGGCCAAGAATATGATGGAAATATTAAGTCGAAGACAACATCGTCGAAAATGGTCTTTCAAATTGGAAAAACTGCGTAAAAAAAATCTTTTCTAAGCTCGGCTTATGGAACCTGAATTCTGTCACAAGCCAGCTAAGTAAGTATACAAGGCGTGGATTTTTTGAAAGATATTTTTTCAAGTAACAACAAGGTGTGGATTTTTAATTTTTTTTTCAAATAACCACAAGGTGTGGATTTTAAAATTTTTTTTTTCATGTAACCACAAGGCTTGGATTTTTTAAAATATATTTTTTCAAGTAACCACAAGGCGTGGATTTTTTAAAAGATATTTTTTGAAGTAACCACAAGGCGTGGATTTTTTAAAAGAAATTTTTTTGAAGTAACCACAAGGCGTGGATTTTTTAAAAGATATTTTTTTAAGTAACCACAAGGCGTGGATTATTTAAGGCGTGGATTATTTAAGGCGTGGATTTTTTAAAAGATATTTTTTTAAGTAACCACAAGGCGTGGATTTTTTTAAAAAATATTTTTTATTTTCTATTTTTTTTTTAATTTTTGGATTTAATTTAGAGTTGTCTAATTTTACTAGAAATCTTCTATTTCTGTTGATTATGTAATTAAAACCCATATTCCCCCTCTAGCCAACCACTGCCAGCTATAATCACTCACAGCCACATCCCCTTCACTCCATCCGAGATTAACCTGAAACTAAAAAAACAATTTTTTATAAACCAATTAAAAATAAATCAATGAACAAGACTTGTCTAGATGTAGTTGTTGCTGCTAATGTTGGTGTTGTTGTTGTAATTTTTTTTATCATTTCATTGTTGATATCCAGCCACCAATTCATTCATAAATCCGTCAAGTGGAAAAACACGTTTCAAGTTCCAACAATAACAACTGATGTTTGGCGCACGTCGTCGATGCCAGAGCGACTAAAATAACCGCCAACCAAAAAAAAAAAAAAAAAAAAAAAAAAAACAGAAAACTAATCCATCATCAGAATTGTTAATGATAGTTGAAAACCAATAAAATTGAAAACACAACAAAAACAAAATTTCTATTTTTTGATTGACACTTTTTCGGTTTGGGGATGGATGTTGGGGCGACAGTAGGTGAGGTCGGGGTTTTTTGTTTTTTTTTTTTGGTGAAGGACAAAAAGGAACCAATTAACCTTTCATCCATGATGTCTGTTCGGTGGCAAAAGAACAAAGAACGTCATTTGGCTGCCGTTTGGTATACAAATTGATGTAGGTATGGATGTGTGTGTGGGTTGAAATTTGTTGTATATATATATATATATACATATATATATATATATATATATTTTTTTTGTATATAAGGTAACCAATTTACCTTGTATACGACCTTAGGGTCTGTAGGGTTATCAATGTACAATTTTAGATGTTGATTAGTTGTCTCAGCTATTGAGGTGGAATAAACCGGATGTTACTTCTATTCGATTTTTTTTTAAATTTTTCTTTCCCCTTTTCATATAGGTGCTGAATAACAGGATTTCTTGTAATGGAATAGTGATAGCTTTGATGCTGAATTTTCGGTTTAGGTTTCTTATAAACGAGTAATAAAATAGCACCACAAAGAGTTCCTAATCTACGATATTGTTCATATCGACATTTGACTGTATTGTAAAAACAGAAGCGGTTCAATGAAATTTCCCTTGTCGTTGATCTTGACCGTCTATATTTGAAGTTTCCACAATAATACAAAATAAAATTAACAATAATTTTTACATTACAACAATACGTTGTTTTATTGTTGTCTATAAATTTTGTGAATTACACTAGCATGCAGAAAAAATTTTAAAAACCAAATGTAAAAAAGGAAATTCTTTTTTAGATCTTCAAAATACGTAAATAAAATTCATTTTATACCATTCTGAAATCTATGAAAAATTGTATGTCAATCGGATTCTGTCCATAATTTTATCTCGTGTATATGGAACAGACGTAGGCACCATTTACCAAAAAATTGACGATACGATATGAGAGCTCTATATATATATAGGAAGATATATCTAAATCTGAACCGATCTTCACGAAACTTGGCACGCATCACAGCCCTACGCTATGTAAAATTGCGTGCAGATCGAAAGGTATATAGGGACTTTGGTGCACCATTTACATAAAATCGGACGAAACTGTATATGGGAGATATATCTAAATCTTAACCGATTTTCACGAAACTTAACACACATCAATCTACACTCAATTCAGTACCCTATGCTAAATTTCGTGCAAATCGACAGATATATAGGGTATTTGGTACACCATTTACCTTAAATCGGACGAACATATATATGGGAACTATGTCAAAATCTGAACCGATTTTTCCCAATTTCTATAGAGTTCGTCCTTGGGTCAAACAAATGAGCTGTGCCAAATTCCATCCAAATCGGATTATAAATGCGACCTGTACTTTTCTTGCAATTTAACACCAACAGACAGCTCAGAAAGTGATTCAATGCATATTCTCAATAGGAACTATGGGTCTATCTCGTTTCCTTTTGCCTGTTACAAACATATGCACACTGTACCACAGTGTGGTGAAGGGTATAACCAGTACGGAAACTGCAAAAGTTGGACGGGCCGACTATATGATACCCTTCACCACTTTGGGTGCATACAAGAGATGTTAATATCTACAGTATCCTGTAGATAGAACAGACATAGAATCTATGGCGGACCATTGAGATGGAATCGAGCGAAATTAAATGTGCTATCTAGATAGATATTTGTACCAATTGAAAAACCCCATACACATATCATTCTAAAATCAATGAAAAATTTCATGTCAGACGGATAGACTTGGATTCTTTGGTGTACCATTTGTATGAAATCGAGTAATCTCATGTATGGGAGCTATATATAAATACATGGAACTAATTGATCAATAGTTGCATACACCATTTGTGTTTTTTTATTATCGCTATATATTCAATTTAATACCAGCTGCCAAATTTCATATAAATCGAGCAAATATAGACTCTTCGGTGCACCATTTAAATAAAATCGAACGAAAAATATATAAGACCTATATCAAAATATGGACCGATTTCAACAAACCTTGCCACACATCATTTTTTCCTCAATTGCATTCGCTATGCAAAATTTTGTCCCAATCGGACAAATATTGGGAGTTTGGTGTATCATTCACAAAAAAAATCGGACGAAACTATATATGAGAGCTATATCTAAATCTGAACCGATTTTAACAAAACTTCGCAGACATCAATCGGACCTAATTCAGTACTCTGTGCAAAATGTTGTCTCAATCGGACAAATATTGTGAGTTTGGTACATAACTCACAAAAAATCGGGCGAAACTATATATGGGAGCTATATCTAAATCTGAACCGATTTTCTCCAATTTCGATAGGGTTCGTCCTCGGGCCAAATATGTGAACTGTGCCAAATTTCATCTAAATCGGATCATAAATGCGAATTGTAATTTGTTCATCAAAATACAGGGACGGACATGCGTAAATCGACGCAGAATGTTATTCTATGCATATTCTCAAAAGGAACCATGGGTCTATCTCGATTCCTTTTACCTGTTACAAACAAATGCACAAAGACATAATATAAAACCAGTAAGGAAAGTAGTAAAGTCGGACGGGGCCGACTTTATGATACCCTTCACCACTATGGGTATATTAAACAGGACTATTAACATGAAAATGGATGAAATAAAATATGTGATATTTATCTAAATGTGAAGTACAGATATAGCCCATCCGTTGGGCTATATCTGTACTTCTACAAAACGCAACTACGTAATTCTATGCTCAATTTTGTAAGTTATGAAAAATGTTATGCCAATCTGACTAACATGAGGAGTTTGATGCCCAATTTACATGAAATCGGGCGAAAATATATATGGAAGTTCTATCCAAATATTAAGCTATTTCTAAAAAAACTTGTCACAGGTCAGGTTATACTAATTTCAGAACGTTTTGTTCCTATCAGCCTATTGGTTCATTGGTGCGTCAATTACTAAAAATCAATCTATAATAAAAGGGAGCTATATCTAAATCTGGACCGATTTTCACGAAACAAGGCAGACATCACTCTAGGCTCAATTCAGTACGTTGTGCCAAATTTCGTGCAAATCGAAAGATATATAGCGACATTGTTGCACCATTTACATGAAATCGGACGAAACTATATATGGGAGCTATATAGAAATCTGGACCGATTTTCTCGAAACTTGGCAGACATCATTCTAGGCTCAATTCAGTACGTTATGCCAAATTTCGTGCAAATCGAAGGACATATACGGACTTTGGTGCACAATTTATATGAAATCGGACGAAACTATATATGGGAGCTTTATCTAAATCAGAACCGATTTTCACGAAACTTGGCAGACATCATTTTAGGCTCAATTCCGTACGTTATGCCAAATTTCCTGCAAATCGAAAGATATATAGGGACTTTGGGGCATCATTTACATGAAATTGGACGAAACTATATATAGGAGCTATATCTAAATCTGGACCGATTTTCTCGAAACTTGGCAAACATCACTCTAGGCTTAATTCAGTACGATATGCCAAATTTCGTGCAAATCGAAAGATATATAGGGACTTTGGGGCACCATTTACATGAAATCGGACGAAATTATATATGGGAGCTATATCTAAATCTGGGCCGATTTTTACGAAACTTGGAGACATCATTCTAGACCTAAATGATTAGGCTGTACCAAATTTCGTGCAAATCGAAAGATTTGCGTACGTCCCTGATGGGAGCTATATCTAAATCTGAACCGATTTTTCCCAATTTCAATAGGGTTCGTCCTTGGGCCGAATAAGTGACCTATGCCAAATTTCATCCAATTCGGTTCATAAATGCGACCTGTACTTTGTTTACAATTTAACATGGACAGACAGACGGAGGGACATGCTTAAATCGACTTAGAAAGTGATTCTATGTATATTCTCAAAAGGAACCATGGGTCTATCTCGTTTCCTTTTGCCTATGCACAAAGACATAATACCCTGTACCACAATGTGGTGAAGGGTACAAAAAGGGGGACTACCCTCAAAAGCGGCGAATATTAAAAAGAGAGGTTTGCAACCATATACGACTACAAAATACCAAATTACAGGGAATTCGGTTGAAAAAAGCCCTCAAGAACCCCCAAATACTGAACATTTGAGAGGTACTCTTATATGGGGGCAACCCGAAAATATTGACTTATATTTATAAATTTTAGTGGAGAGATTTGCTACCCAATAAGAACTCATAGCACTAAATTACAACCAATTCGGTTGAAATGAAAAAAATCGATGTTGCAAACATAAATTTACTGTGAAAAAAATTCATTTCGGTGGAGGTGGAGGTAACAAAAGAACCAGCAAGGCCTAAAGCCCGATTTTCTAAGGACAAACCAGCAGAGATTAAAAAAAACATGCCCAACAATGCCGCGAATAAAACTATTTTTCTAAGTCATAAACAAGAGGGGAACTTTTAAAAAAATATTTTTTTTTGATGAACCAACAAGAAATGGACTTTAGATATTTTTTATTTTTTTTTTTTTAAGAAAAAATAGATTTCTTTAATTTAATTTTCTTTCCACTATTAAAAATTTAAAATTCTCCTATTCGAAAAGCCATCCGAAAAAAATTCACACAAATTTCAAACTCACACAAACATTTCAAAAACTCAATTTCAATTTTTTTCAATTTCCCGATTTTTCAGAAGATTTTTTTAAAATATTCTGCGCATACAATTTTCAACTGATGAATAACTATACATTTTCGCACTATTTTTATTATTTATACACATATAGATATGCATAATTTTTTCCAGGGGTAGTTTAAAATAATAATTTCGACTTTTTTGAATTTCGTCGACCCCTGTCGGATCCACATAGGAAACAGTTTCCTATGACCTTGATTACAATTTGGCCTTTTCTATTTATTAATTCTTGCATAAAATACATAGTTGTAAGCCTGTGTAATTTTACACCCACGCAAACGACTTTAATTATTTAATTACAAAAAATATTATTTAATTTGTTTCCGAAGTTTTCCATTTGAATTATTTGTTTACTTAGACGTTTGTTGGTTCCGTCCAAATAATGGTCTTGTAATTTTCCCTCAGAGAGTCGGTGTTTGTTTGTATGTTAAGGTTAATGTTGTTTATTAATGTTTTTATTGTTGTTAAATTAACAATAATTTAACTATTTACTAAATACAATGGTAAATAGGCATACTTTTTATATGATTGTTTATGACAACAACAACAAATTCTGTTGGCTGTCGATATTCAATGTTAACCTTCAAACATACCTACATACGTGTAAATAAAATATAAAATTGTAATTAAGAGAAATTTTGTATGAAATATGTGTTAAGTTCATTGTGGTGTTCGTATTTCGTGTGGAAACTTTAACAATGAATTAATAGACGTATTGTATCCTTCCAATTTTTCAATCGTCGGAAGGTACCTCTGCTTACAAGCGAGCATATCTGTGGCATGGTAAGTTTATTTTTTAATTTGTGTAATTTGTTTTTTCGGAAGTTCTCGAGGTATACTACGGTGGTTTAAAATTGTATCTTAACTACAATGCACCAATTTATAACAAAGATACCTAAATTCATTCGAAAACACTGTCACATATTTTGTATTTATTCAATTTTATTTAATTTCTATTTTTTCTTTAATTACTTTTAATTTTTGTCGTTTAATTTATTTTCAAATTTTAATTACAAACTCACAAAAATATACCAGACAACGCCTTTTCTTTCTGTACTTCTCATTAATAACGCATTGCAGTTAAAACAACTCGAAATAAATTGCATCAGTTTTTTACCGACATCATCTGTAACTTTATTTTCGACTCTGCTTTCATTGTTTAAATTCGTTCATTTAATTTTATTTTCATTTCTTTATATTCCCTCAGAAAAAAACAGACCACATTAAGCCACGCCTTTGCAATAACTCTACTCCGTTCATTAAAAAAAAAACAAAAACAATACCAAACACAACAAAGATACAATGAGAAAGCTGAAACTCTTTATATTTCTCTCCCTCACTCTCTCGTATATTCAAAGCCCTCAGTGAATAACAACTTCCTTTTGTTTGTTGGCATCCCTATAATGGTATTGGTGAGCCAATTGTTATTTACTACTCCCTTAGTTATTGTTTTGTTTTTGTTTGTTCGATTCTTGTTGTTGTTTGTCTTTCTTTTTTGGGCATTATTTTGTTTACAAATATGGCGCTGTTCCATTTCATTTACCATAACGTTCCCATTGGAATGATTGTGAGAGAGAGAAGATCTCAGGGGAACATATGAGTGTTTTGTGTGTGTATAACTCAATTGGAAAAGTAGGAGAAATGAGAGATGTTGCCGTAAGGGAAATGTGAGGAATTGAGTGAGAACATTGAAATATAGTAGTTAAAATCTATATTATAAAAGGTATTTAAAAGAAATTGACAGTTTTTGTTTAAAATGAAAAGCATTTAGAAAAGAAGACGATCTGCTTGGTTCAGGCAGCAGATAGATCATGATAAAGTTCAAGGTCTTCAAACAAAAATTTGGTTTTTTAATATTGGAGGCTATAATGTGACAAATGAAATTAATATATATATATATATATTATTGGTGCATTGAAATTAATAAAAATGGAATTTATGTTTCACATGTAATTGGGTATTGTATGTGTTCTTTTATGGCTAAAAATATTATAATAAAAGTTGCACAGGACATTAATGCCACATGGAAATAATCAAGGTGATTGATTTTTATGTCAATAACAATAAACAGCTATACAAAGACATGCTTAAACAAAATAAATTAATTAAAAAATAATTAAATAAAAATTGTGATTGATATTTTCAACATTTAAACAAAGTAATTTAAAATAGTTAGAGTGAATTTTTTAGGACGATTTTTTTCGAAACAATAATAAGGCGTACATTTCAAAATATGTTCGTATGTAATAAATATGTAGTGCATTTAAAACAGAAATGTCTTCTCAATAATACATTGGAGTGATTTAAAAAAAATATTTGTCCAAGAGTTGGGTATTTTGGATGAAAAATGTAAAATTTTAATGTAGTAAATAAAAATAAAATTTCCTTATAAACAACCCTACTTACGATGGTAGGGTGGATTTCTGAAGTACATATTTGTGGCTATTTTTATATCCTACACAACTATGTTGTCAGGGTATTATAGCTTTGTGTAGCCCCTAGAGTTTGTAACGCCGCGAAATATTGGTCATAGACTCACTTTTAAGTATACCGATCGTTATATCTCGACTAGCTGAGCCGTCCGTTCGTCCGTCTGTCCATAATAATTTGTAAACACGATACAGGCCACAGTTATGGACCAATCTTCACGAAATTTTGCATGTAGGATGGGGTCGGGCCAATGAAGACCCCTATTGTTTTTGGTAAAGATCGGTTAATATTTAGGGGATGAAATGGACCAAAAACTTTATTTTGGTCTGATTTTCTGGTCGCTCCAGAGGCCACAGTTATAGTCCAAGCATCGTGAGTTTTTACATAGAGGTGGGGATCGGGCCAAAGAATAAGCATGCCTGTTTTGATAAATATCGGTCAATATTTAGCGGGTCAAATGGACCCTGATTTTTGTGTGAAAAATTAAAAAAAGTGTATTCTATGGCGTATTGATAAACCCTTGAAGGACATAGAGCCGAGAAGTTGATAGTATATCCAAGAGGAATGGTTGGGCTTTAAATTGATACCTATTATATTTTCGTATGTAATCAAATGTGGGAGTTACACGTAAATATTTACAGGTGCTTACATATTCAGATATTATTTAATAAACCATTACCACACTAGGAAATATAGCGCTGATAGCTTTGAAATGTTCCATGAGGTTCCAGTTATGGTCAAGTACAACGGTGATGATCAGATAATAATATTGGGATCAAGTGGTCCGAAAACTTTATTTTCTGTGTTTTTTCGAGTCGATGTATAGGCCACAATTGAAAGGCGAACACCACGGTGAACACAACTGGAAAAGTTAGAAGAGCTGTACTGAATATTAGTAATATTTGTTGAACAATTAATTAGAAGAGCTGTAATATAATTCGGGGAGATTTAGAGTCGTCTGCGTACTATGAGACAAATTTATGGAAAATATTTATATCAAAATTGATACATGCGGTACGCCACACTGTTAAAAATTTAATCTTAATCAGACACCCGGTCGAAATACATATGGAAGCTATGGCTGGAAAATCGGACGAAAATATACATGGGAGCTATACCTAAATCTGAACGGATCTAACTCTAGAGTTAATTTAGTACACTGTGCCAAATTTCGTGCAAATCGAAAGATATATAGGTTCTTTGGTGCACCATTTACATTAAATCGGACGAAAATATATGTGGGAGCTTTATCTAAATCTGTACCGATTTTCAGGAAATATAACACACATCATTCTATACCTAATTCATTACGCTGTGCCAAATTTCGTTTATATCGAAAGATATATAGGGACTTTGGTACATCATTTACATTAAATCGGACGAAAATATTTATGGGAGCTATATCTAAATCTGAACCGAATATATATATGTATATATATATATATATATACGGACAGACGACGACGGACGGACATGCATAAATCGATTCAGAAAGTGATTCTATGCATATTCTCAAAAGGAATTATGGATCTATCTCGTTTCCTTTTGCCTGTTACAAACATATGCACAAGGACATAATACCCTGTACCACAGTGTGGTGAAGAATAAAATATATGTGGGAGCTATATCTAAATCTGAACCGTTTTTTACGAAACTTAACACACATCATTCTAGACTTATTTCAATACGCTATGCCAGATTTCGTGCAAAGCGAATGAAATATAGGGACTTTGGTGCACCACTTACATTAAATCGGGCGAAAATATATATGGGAGCTATATCTAAATGTGAACCGATTTTTCCCAATTTCAATAGGGTCCGTCATTGGGACCGATAAATGAGCTGTGCCAAATTTCATTCAATTCGGATCATTTAACATGGACAGACAGACGGATGGACATGCAATGAAAAAGGTTATATTGGGCCTGTACCTAAAAGGGGCCGAAACCCTCAAAATAACAAAATATGGCGGCAAAAAATGGGCCGATATTGATCATTTACGGTGTGGAGTTTTGGTTGTTTTTTTTGGAAAAAACAGACAGAGATAACACAACAGCCAACAAAGAATGGATACATGATAATTAGAACCAAGGCAATGGAATTTTGGTGGGAGATAGAGACTTATAGAAACGACTGAGGATTTTTTTTTTTTTCGATAGAAAAAAGACACCTCGGGTGGGACCGAGTAATTTTTTTCTCAAGAAAAAAGACTCCTTACTCGGGCCTGAGTAATTTTTTCAATAGAAAAAATTACACCTCATCCTGGCTTGAGTAATTTTTTTTTATACAGAAAAAAGAAGAAGGAATTGAGATAGGGTGCTGAAATTTTGCATAGTTCGAAGATGGGATATATCGATCCACGTTTAGGCATTTTCGGTATTTTCCGGATCTTGAGGGCGTTTTGCAACAGAATTCGCTGAAATTTGGTACATTGGGTTATTAATGGGTACTAAAAGTCTTTTTCTGATAGACCCCCATATAACGGCACCTTATAATTTTCAGTATTTTGGTAGTTTTGATTGTATTTTTCCACTGAATTGGCTGTAATTTAGTATTTTGAGTTCTTAATAGGTACCAAATCTCTCCACAAAAAATTATGAATATAGGTTTTTTTTTTCGGATAGCCCCCATATATCGGTACCCCCCAATTTCCGGTATTTTGGGGTTCTTTAGCGTGTTTTTCAACCGAATTCACTGAAATTTGGTACATTGGGTTTTTATTGGGTAATAAATGTCTCCACAAATGTCTTCGGGTAGCCCCCATATAAGGGTACCCCCAATTTTAAGTATTTTGGGGTTCTTGAACGCATTTTTCAACCGAATTCGCTGCAATTTGGTATTTTGTAGTCGTATATGGTAACAAATCTCCCTACCAAAAATTATTAATATTTGCCCCCTTTTTGGCGTAGTCCCCATATAACCCCCTGTTTTATATTAAAATATTTATCTGATTTGTTCCGCGTTTCGGGTTTGGTTCTAAGACTCTGTTGTAATTATTTCATATATATCGAGATAAATAATCTAAAACGTATGGTTCGATAATGAACTATAGCCCGGATTTAGGCCTAGCCCCTGTGTGAGACGTACCAGAAGGAGTTGACCGAGTTTGGATGAAATCAAAATTTTCTGAAATGGATTTGGAAAAGAAACATGGGGTCTAGAACCAATATATGATGCACAAAGTGTACACACCCTCATTAGTCATAAGGCTGAGTGTATAAATATCCATTAAAAATTGCTGATATTTGTATTTGGTGTACATAATGTATGTTTACATAATCAGTTTGTAGATAGGTCACCTTTTGGTATGTTTCCTATATTTTCATTTCAAGTACCTGTCAGTATATATGTGGGGTATCCAAAGTTCGGCCCGGCCGAACTTAACGCTTTTTCACTTGTTTTATTTAATATATTTTTCATACTCAAGACCCTGGTCTGCCTTGAAAATGTGGTTAAACTTAAAAAATTCCTAAAATCGGCCTGAACCTGTAATCGGAGCAATATATAAGTATGGATCGGTATTTTAATATAAAATTTCAACTTAATTTCAAAATTTTCAAAAATATATCTTAAATATTTCAAGCTCTATCGTGATTTCAACAGACACTTTATGGGGTTTTCTACAAATATTTGAAGGTATTGCAAACGAAATGGTGGTGTACATAAAAATAGGGTAACTACTTTTGATAATTACCCATCAAAAGTTATGTGTGAGCGGGTATGTAGCTCATCATCTTCGGGTGACCCGTTTTTCGTTAATTTCTGTTATTTTTTTATTAGAAGTTCAGCTGATGTTTGTTTTTGTCGTTGTGTCTTTACGGTACCGGTACACTACTAACCAGACAATTGTCGATTTTGCAAGGGGTAAATAAGTGTCTGGGATAGACCGTTTTTTCTTCTTGAATTTGTTGTTCTTGTATTTGTTCTTTTCATTTCAAAAATACTTAAACGCAAATTTGCGTGTTTTCAATTTCAATTCTTTGCGTTTTCGAGTTTTACTCAATTCGCTTCTTGAAAACGTCATTCATTGTTGTTGCTGCTATTTTTGTTACGAATTGTTTGTGAAAGCTGTATTCGGTGCAAACAAAATAATTATGTCGTGGTGCGGTTGGTTGTCGTGCCGTTTCATTTTCTATAAAAAAAATTGCATTTTCTTTTCTCAGGAGAATTACGGACCCTCCAATAAAAGAATAAATATTTCCGTTTTATTTGCAGTTTTTTTTTCTTTTTTCAAAATGATGATGGCCTTGACGTAAAATTAATAGATCAATAGGTCAATGAGTGAGTGTTAACGTCATAGAGAACTGGCAGATAAGTGGCCAAAAGAACTCACATGCAATTTTTCGTTTTTTGATTCCATCCTTCGCAATGTCGATATCACGAAAGGTAAACGAATTGTTCGGAAGAGACTTAATAATAAAAATAAAAAAAGGAAGTTATTGCAGATTTGGATAAGAAGGTTATACCGGCCTTCTTCGAATAACAAGAAATACATTCATTCCATTCAAGGATTCATCCGCAATTTTCAAACGAAGTTGATGAAATAAGGAAAAAATCCTCAGGCCCGCCTGAGGTGTCTTTTTTCTCAGGCCTACTTAAGGTGTCTTTTTTCCACAGAAAGAAATTGCTCAGACCCGCCTGAGGTGTTTTTTTCTATAGAAAAAATTACTCATGACCACCTGAGGTGTCTTTTTTCTATAGAAAAAAAAAATTCCTCAGGCCCCCGCATGAGGTGTCTTTTTTCTATAGAAAAAAATTCCTCAGGCCCCCGCCTGAGGTGTCTTTTTTCTATAGAAAAAAAATCCTCAGGCCCACCTGAGGTGTCTTTTTTCTATAGAAAAAAATTACTCAGCCCCAGCTGAGGTGTCTTTTTTCTATAGAAAAAAATTCCTCAGCCCCAGCTGAGGTACTCAGGGGTCTTTTTTCTATAGCAAAAAATACTCAGGCCCACCTGAGACCAAATTTCGTAAAAATCAAAAGATATATAGGGGCTTTGGTACACCATTTACATTAAATCGGACGGAGCTATATCTAAATCTGAACCGATTTTCTCGGAACCTAACACACATCATTCTATACTTAATATAGTACGTCATGTTATATTTCGTGAAGAAGAAGATCGAAGAAGAGCACTATTACATAAAATCGGACGAAAGGTATATGGGAGCTATATCCAAATCTGAACCGATTTTGGCACACATCATTCTAGACCTAATTCAGTAGTCTATGCCAAATTTCGTGCAAATCGAATAATATATAGGAACTTTGGTGCCCCATTTACCTTAAATCGGGCGAAAATATATATGGGAGCTATATACAAATCTGACCCGATTTTCTCGAAACTGGGCACACGTAATTTTAGACTCAATTCAGTACTCTATGCCAAATTTCGTGCAAATCGAAAGATATATAGGGACCTTGTTGCACCATTTACCTTAAATCGGACGAAATTTTATATGGGAGCATTATCTAAATCTGAACCGATTTTCTCGAATTTCAATAGGGTTCGTCCTTGGGCCGAATAAGTGACCTATGCCAAATTTCATTCAATTCGGATAATAAATGCGACCTGTACTTGTTTCAATTTAACATGGACAAGCGGACGGAGCGGACCTGCCTTAATCGACTTAGAAAGTGATTC
>NW_026882245.1:0-39851 GCF_032173495.1 Musca vetustissima
GTTTTGCCATTTTCAGTTCATTGCTGTCTGTGCTTTGTTCGCCGTTGCCAGTGCTGGCGTCATCCCAGCCACTGAGGTATATCATGCTGCTCCTGCTGCTGCCGTAGTTAAAACCGTTACTCCTGTTCATGTTGCTGCCCAGCCTATTGTGGCCAAGGCTGTAGAAGAATTCGATCCCCATCCTCAATACAAATATGCCTATGATGTCCATGATACCATTTCGGGTGACTCGAAGAGTCAAGTTGAGGAACGTGATGGCGATGTGGTCCGTGGTGAATATTCATTGATCGATGCTGATGGTTTCAAACGTACCGTCCAATATACCGCTGATGATGTAAATGGTTTCAATGCTGTTGTTAGTCGTGAACCTGTTGTGGCTAAGACTGTTGTTGCTGCCGCTCCAGCTACTGTTGTCAAGACTGTTGCTGCTGCACCAGCTGCTATTGTGAAAACTGTAACTCCTGTCGCTCACATTGCTGCTCCCGCTGCTGTTGTTAAAACCGTAGCTCCTGTCGCTCACATTGCAGCTCCTGCTGCTGTTGTTAAGACTGTAGCTCCAGTGGCTCATGTTTCCCATGTCGGCACACCAGTTGTTGCCCATGTTGCTGCCCCTGCCACTTACATTGCTCATCACTAAATTGACAATGTATGTTTAATGTAGTTTCTTAAATAAATTTAATGTTATTATTGAAATTATTTCATTGATAATTTTCACAGACCTTCCCGTCACTTTTGGTTTATTCAGGTTTTTAAGGGTTGTTTGGTACCTTTTTAACCGAAACGTATCTAATTTTATGTTTTGGATTTTTATTGAGTAGACAATCTTCCTACAAAAATAAATAAATAAAATAAATAACGGGTGGAAAATTTGCTAACAAAAAATTATTAAGATCGATGGGTTGCCCCATTTAGCGATACCGATATTTTGAGGCAAGTTTTTAAACTACATTGGATGTATTATTAAAAAAAAATAATAAAAAAACCTTTACTCACTTCATGCTGCAAAGGTTACTCTGCTTCGTGCTCACAAAATAGACAGACGGACATTTGTAAATCGCCTCCGAATTGTCTGAAAGGGATTTTGTAAAATGGTCGTAGCAAAGTGTGTATACCCCACATTTGCATGAGGATGAGGGTATAAACATTAACGTATCCTGAAAATTTTCTGGGAAGCAGGTTTTACTAACCAGGAATAATAAGATCAATATAAATCCAATTCACAATTTACCAAAAATATATTTGTCACCCTTCAATAACCTGGAATGCGGAATTGAAGCTACTTGGTTTAGAAAATGTGTCTAGAACCTCAAACTACCACAAAGAAGTTGGATTATTATATAGTAGTTTAAGATTCTGGACATATTTCGAAATTTTTCTGAAAAATATTGCTCAAACTCCTAGAACCTGGTATACCAAATTACATCCCTTTAGTAGGAGAATGCGGCTATAACATACAACATACAGAAAATTAAGCGAGACACTTATTTAGATGGGTGATATGCCCATAAACCGATTTGGAATATTTTCGATAAATATGTTTTTCACTTTCCAAGAACTCGGAATCTCTTTTAACAGCTACTTCGGTGTGAAAATGGGTCTAAATCCTTCCAAAATATAAACCAGTAAGGAATGTAGTAAAGTTGCACGGAAACGACTATATGATACCCTTCACCACTTTAGGTATATTCATCAGATGAAGGACCATTTTTGAAGGACCATTAACATGAAAATAAAAATGTCATTCTGCGACCTATACTAAATTTTGGTCAGATATAGAGTTGCTTCTTACAATGGAAGAAAATTATGTAAATAAATTTAAAGCAAAATATCGAAATCTAAACCGATTTCATCGAAACTTGTCATATGTTAGGTTACACTTATTTCAATATGTTTTGTGCATTCGGTCACATTTTGAGTTCTTCATTTACTTATAAATCCAAATTTCGTGCAAATCGAAGGATATACAAGGACGTTGGTACACCATTTACATAAAATCGGACGAACATATATATGAGAGCTATATCTAAATCTGAACCGATTTTCACGAAATTTAACACACATCTTTCTAGACTTAATTCAGTATGCTATGCCAAAATTCTGGCAAATCGCGTCCTGATTATAAGAAAAATTCAAAAAACACCGAAAATCCGGCTTCAAAATGTCAGCATCTGTTTTGGGTGGATGCAGTGATTATATAAAAAAATCATACATTAGAACCATGTTGTCCATGGGATATTCTTCAACTTGGTCATTGATCACATGTGCGTGCGTTGTGTAGTTTAGCCACAAAGAAAGAAAGAATACAAAGAAGGAAAGAATACAAAAAACAAAACTTGCTGGCTTCAACACATTTCACCCAATTGTTTACATTACCATCATCACAGCTTCCACGCAACTTATTATTTACGGCCAATATTCTAAGATTTTGACAAGAACACTTCATTTTATAGAAATGAATTTAAATTATATGCAATATGTTCATATTTCTTGAGTTATAAGCATGCAAACCTCAGTTTCAAGGAATTTAAAACATTTTTGTAATTTCCCATATACCCTCATTTGCCATAAGACTGTTATATATAAAAAAACTCAGAAATATTTGTATGTCCCCATATGAAATACATACATACATTTTGCCATAAAATAA
Organism: Musca vetustissima; assembly: GCF_032173495.1. Taxonomy (NCBI): domain Eukaryota; kingdom Metazoa; phylum Arthropoda; class Insecta; order Diptera; family Muscidae; genus Musca; species Musca vetustissima. The sequence goes on from NW_026882245.1 coordinate 2,648, forward strand.
AACACCATTCTATACAGACATCGTAGCCAAATACGCCATATAATTATTTATATATCTCAATCATAAAATACGAATTTTTGCTTCTACTCAAATCTCCACCTACATTCAATTATTATTTCTATTATTCCGGATATCTCGAACATTTCAAAAAATCTTTAAAATTGCTTCAAATTTGAGCAAGTTCTTTGCGTCACAAACACGATTACCAAGAACAACAACAACAAAAATCAATATCCGGTAGCTTAACTCCCAAATGTGTTGTTCTTTTCCACTCTGGCAAAACACTTTGAATGTCAAATTATTATTTGTTTTTTTTTTCTTGTGAATATGGTTCAAAGCTCATTACACCGTTGACGGATTTGTTGTTTGAGCCAAGTTTAATTTTGTGGTCAAAAGAAAAATTACTCCAATTATTTGTGAGTATGTATTTTATTTGGGTTTTTGTTTGTTTATTTAGAAGGACGGACATGGAGATAAACGCACATATCTGGACACATAAAGAGACACGTCTTGTTGCTTAGCGTCAAAACAGAAATGAATTGACACAATTTGTTTTCTTTTTCGGTAGACATCGAATGCCAATGTCAAACCTTTCGCCTGTAAAGTATAACATAGGCATAAGCATTTAGAGCGGTTTTTTACGAGATGTTGTGTGTGACAATTTGATGGATTTTAGAGGGTTATTACAATGGTGTTACAAATGAATAAAAATATTATCGTGGTGGTATGAGGGCATTTTTAAACAATCCAACACAGTGTACGGTAAATTAAAATCGTTTTTGCTTTCGTAACTTATCGTGGTGTACACCTTGTTGGGTAAATGGCATTTGTACAGAACATGCTCAAGAGATGTTCATGTTTTAACATATCCCTCTTTTCCATGGCATAGTCCCATATAAAAATTCCGATCGTTTTTAAGTATTTTGAATGACCATCTCATGGAGAAAGGTATAAAAGTTCGACCCGGCTGAAATTAGGGTCGTTGTTAATTGTGTTAGTTTTGTGTGGTTTTAATCCAGCTAGGGTTTAAGGGTGTTAACAAACGACCAATATATTTTCCATTAAATGTACTACTTTGATGTAGTTAGAACATCCCATTCACGTCCATTTAGATTGAGGTTTCCTTCATATTTACATTTTGACATTTATTACCATATATCCAACAATTTTACAAGCAACCTTTAATGATATCATATTTGATAACCCCATTCACGTTTACTACATGTTTAAGCCGCTGCCCAACAATTCATTCATAAAAAATTAATTAGCCCTGCGCGACGACGTTTACACTTTGTCACCAGAAATCTGCTGTGGTATGCGAGTACACAAAAAACCGAACGAATTTTTGGCGTAAACTGACACTGAGTAATTTTGTTTCATTTTTTCTTTAATTTGTTTCTTATCGTATAAAAGCTGTTGACGGAACACAATTCTTATCACAATTAATTGAACATTCAATTCAATTACATTTAGACCAATTCCAGAAAGGGTCAGTGCTAATTAATTTTAACGAAATGGCTTTCAAGGTAGGTTAACAAACAGAGACTAAGACTAAGATAAAAGGACCAAGGATTAATTGTTTTTTTTCTGATTTGATTTTCTAGTTTGTCGCTGTATTTGCTTTGCTCGCCGTTGCCAATGCTGGCATCCTTCCAGCTGCCCAAGTATATCATGCCGCTCCCGCTGCTGTGGTAAAGACCGTCACCCCAGTTTTGACCAAAGCCGCTGAAGAATACGATCCTCATCCCCAGTACAGATACGGTTATGATGTTCAAGATGCCATCTCCGGTGACTCCAAGAGCCAAGTTGAAGAACGTGATGGTGATGTTGTACGTGGTCAATACTCTTTGATCGATGCTGATGGTTACAAGCGTACTGTTCAATATACTGCTGATCCCGTCAATGGTTTCAATGCCGTTGTCAGCCGTGAACCTTTGGTAGCTAAGGCTGTTGTTGCTGCTCCCACCGTTGTCAAGACTGTTGCTCCAGTTGCCCACTACGCCGCTCCCGCTGCTGTTGTCAAAACTGTTGCTCCAGTTGCTCACTACGCCGCCCCTGCTTATCACACCTATGCTGCTCCCGCTGTTGTTAAATCAGTAGCTCCAGCCTATACCACATACTCTGTACCAGCTGCCCATGTCGTCCATCACTAAATGTCCATTTCGTTGAAAAAGAAGAATTGTGACCTGATTGCCTAATGTTGTTGAGTTAATAAATTATTTTAATATTAAAAGTTATTCGTGTTTGAAGCATACGGAAATAATCGAATGGGACTCTATCCGTTAACATATTCAGGAATATATAGGAATATTTAACATAGAGACATGATAAATTTAAAACTGCGTTGGACCACGGTTTCAAAATAGTAATTATACATTCCCCCAAATATTAGATATTTTTGTTATGTTTTAGCCATGCCCTTCGGTCAGCCTGTTGAAATCACTCAAGAGATCGCAAAATTATAAGAAAGAGATGTTTGAAAGTTTTGCAAAATGGGATAATTCGGGCAACTTTTAAGGGGAAGTCCCCATATAACGGTATTCCTCAAAACTCGGAATTTGGGGGGTTTTCAACAAATTACCTGTAATTTATTATTACGGGTTCCCACTAGGTAGAAAATATTCAAATACAAAAATTTATCAATATTGATTTTCATTAGGAAGACAATCCCCGTATCAACAATGATCAATGTGAGTTCATGTTTCGAGGTAGTCCCCACAGGGCGGTACCTCCCCAATATGTTTTATTTTGGATTGTCTATTATTTTCAATTGTGAATTACCAAAAATGTTATATATCAGTCCATGTTTTCGGGCAGCCCCAGATAATGGTATTTCCCATAATTTTGCATTTTGGGAGAACTTGGTCACATTTTTTCCACTGAATGGGCTCTAATTTGATGTTTTAGGTTATCATGGGACGTCAGATCTGCTTTACAAATATGAACATCACTTTTGGTACAGCTCCATATAATGCAAGCAACCCCTTTTTCTGTGGAACCTTAGCATTTAGGAATATTAGTTTCATAATATCGCCCAGGAACTAAAAATCGACCATAAAACTGTTTAAAATCATTTACACAAATATAGGGAACATACCAAAAAGTGGACCTATACCGTCATTTCTAAAAACGGATTATGTCAACCATAATACAAATTTCAGAAATTTTTAATGAGTAATTTTACCCTCATCTTTATGGCTGATGAGGTTGTATACACTTTAACACCGTGAAAATGTGTCTCATCGAAATATTGGTTCTAGTCCCCATGTTTCTTTTGACCAAATACGTTTCAGAAAATTTAGATCTCATTCAAATTTTGCCCATCTTATTATTTCTTCCAAACTTAGTTCAAATTCGAAGATGGGGAATATCGGTCCAATTCTTCTGGAACCTTCATATAGGAGCTAAGCCTAAATGGGGCTATATTTCATTATCGAAAGTTCTAATTTTTATCTCATCCGCATGATGAAATGATTACAACAGAGTCTTAGAACCAAACTCAAAACGCGGAATAAATCAGATAACTATTTTAATATAATCAAGTGAAAAAGCGGTATGTTCGGCCGGGCCGAACTTGGGATACCCTCCACCATAGATATATTGACAGGTACCAGAAATGAATATATTGGGAACATACCAAAAAGTGGACCTATACCGACATTTCTAAAAACGGATTATATAAACCATAATACAAATTTTAGAAATTTTTAAAGAATAATTATACCCTCAGCCTTATGGCTAATGAGGGTGTATACACTTTAACACGGTGAAAATGTGCCTCATCGAAATATTAGTTCTAGACCCCATGTTTCTTTGGATCAAATCCGTTTCAGGAAATTTAGATTTCATCCGAACTCTGCCCATCCTATTATTTCTTTCAAGCTTAGTTCAAATTCTGGAACTTCCAATCAGGGGCTAGGTCTAAATGCGGCTATAGTTCATTATCGAACCTTACGTTGTAATTTTTTATCTCTCTATCCTCCGCAGGTGAAATGATTACAAAAGAGTCTTAGAACCAAACTCAAAACGCGGAACAAATCAGATAACTATTTTAATATAAAAGGGGGGTTATATGGGGACTACCCCAAAAAGGGGGCGAATATTAATTAATTTTTGGTAGGGAGATTTGTTACCGTATACGACTACAAAATACCAAATTGCAGCAAATTCGGTTGAAAAACGCGCTCAAGAACCCCAAAATGACGAAAATTGGGGGTGGGGGGTACCCTAAAAATGGACCTATATTCATAATTTTTTGTGGAGAGATTTGGATCCTATTAAGAACCCAATGTACCGAATTTCACCGTATTCTGTTGAAAAACGCGCCGATTTGGTACCTATTAAGAACGCGATTTGGTACCTATTAAGAACTCAAAATACTAAATTACAGCCAACTCGGTGGAAAAATACGATCAAAACCTCCAAAATACTGAAAATTAGGAGGTACCGTTATATGGGGCTACCAGAAAAAGGAGGATGGGGAATATCGGTCCACTCATTCTGATTCCTCCCGCAAAAAATTGTGCTGAAAATGAATTTTATAATATCAGAACAGACCATAATCATACCCAGAACTTTATGTAAAATTGCATAGCGATCAGTGCGATATTTACACCTTCTAGAGTGCTAATATTAATACTGAACAATATCAAAATAGGTAGGCTTCTGTTTTACGAATAACTCTCACATACTAGTACATACAACAACAATCAATCTGTCAATTAATAACGGCATCTTTCCCGGTCTATGGCATTCAGCTGTAATTATATGCGCCATATATATATATATATATATATATATATATATATATATATATATATATATATATATATATATATATATATATATATATATATATATATATATATATATATATATATATATATATATATATATATATATATATATATATATATATATATATATATATATATATATATATATATATATATATATATATATATATATATATATATATATATATATATATATATATATATATATATATATATATATATATATATATATATATATATATATATATATATATATATATATATATATATATATATATATATATATATATATATATATATATATATATATATATATATATATATATATATATATATATATATATATATATATATATATATATATATATATATATATATATATATATATATATATATATATATATATATATATATATATATATATATATAATATATATATATATATATATATATATATATATATATATATATATATATATATATATATATATATATATATATATATATATATATATGTGTATATTTGATCCGCTTAATATTGAGCGATCATTATTAGAAAAAGTCATACTTGTTCCTTGTTCATACCCTTTTTCCGTGAAAAGAAAATGTTGTGCAAATGTCCCCACCGAAGTGACAATAATTTGGCATTCCAGATCCCCGGTGAATAATAAAACGTCTCGGATAATTTTCAATATAGGTAATTGGAATTGAAATTTGATATTTGATTTTCACGGAGTATAAACAAGGTACTAGCAGAGAATTTAAAGTGATATAGTTCCGACCTTCTTAAGAAATTTTGATTAGGCAGGAGGTTAGTTGGAGCTTATCAAAATCTCAGCCCCGCCAAACTTAATAACGTGTTTCCTTGTTGATCATACCCAAGGGCTTATATTTCCATTCGACTTAATGGGATATTAAAATGTTGACCTGATGCACTAATATTCTTAATATACCATTATAATGTGAAGGCTATAAAAACTTAAATGTTGTCTTTCCAATGCATACAAAAAACAAATATTTTTATCATAAAATAATTAGATATTGTTATTCATTTAGCTACCAAAGTATGTACAACAATAAATAAAATAACAGTATTTAACGAATATTAACAACAACATTGAAACTTAATGATGGTATTCGTAGGTGGGAGTTTCATAAGATGCATAATGAGTGGGAGCAGCATAGTGAGCAACGGGAGCCACAGTCTTAACAACAGTAGCTGGAGCAGCATAATGAGCCACGGGAGCAACATGTTTAACAACAGTAGCTGGAGCAGCATAGTGGGCAACGGGAGCTACAGTCTTCACCACAGCATGACCCAAAGGTTCACGTTGAACGACAGCATTGAAACCATTAGCATCATCGGCTGTATAACTGACAGTACGTTTGTAACCATCAGCATCAATCAAGGAGTATTCACCACGTACAGCATCACCATCACGTTCCTCGTTTTGATTCTTGGAGTCACCGGTCAATTTATCTTCAACACCATAGCTGAATTTGTACTGAGGATGAGGATCAAAATCTTCCGATTTGACAACAACTTTTTGAGCTACTGCCACGGGAGCAGCGGCAGTTTGATAGGTTACTGGAGCATAACCTGCACTGGCGACTGCGACAAAGGCAAGGGCAAAAATGAACTAGAAATACAAAAAAAAAATCAATATAAAATATTTAATTGTAATGTTGCCAATTGGTTGCTTTGTTCGAATGACTTGACAAACAATGGTCAGCCAACCATTCACTCACCTTAAAGGCCATGTTGTTGTGATAATTAAATCTCTGAATACTGTTGAAGTTCTTTAAAGGCGTAAACACCAAATGTGAATGATGCCGATATGAAGTTTTGATCAACTTTTATACAAAATTATATCAAAGGCATAGCAATGTTGAAAACAATAACTCCATGTAATTTATCAATTAATGCATTATGTTCAAGACAATTATGTTAAATATTTGACTCATAATACGCTGGAGTGAAAGGAGATTAAAATTTTGGGGAGTTATTTAAACGGATTGAAGTAATTTTTAATATACTCATAGGGTCAGGTGCATTTTTCCAAAGAATTAAATACCATGTATTATGTAGTCAAATATGGTTATAGCGAACTAGTAGGGACCAAGGAAATAGGTTCGTTCGCTATGTCCGAGATGAGACAAAACATAAGCTTATCAGAAAAAAATATTCCAGTTAGGACTAGTATTTCTGTAGTTCTTTTGACAGTATTTTTTAGCTTCTGTTTTTTTTTATACCCTCCACCATAGTATGGAGGGTATATTAGTTTTGTTTTTCCGTTTGTAACGCATCGAAATACTCATTTCCGACCCTATAAAGTATATATATTCTTGATCAGCGTAAAATTCTAAGACGATTTATGCATGTCCGTCTGTCCGTCTGTCTGTTGTAATCACTCTAGCGTCTAAACGAATTGAGATAGAGCCCCAAAATTTCGCATAGAGTCGTCTTTTGTCTGCAGACAGGTCAAGTTCGAAGATGGGCTATATCGGTCCACGTTTAGGCATAGCTCCCATATAAGGTTACCCCCCAATTTTCGGTATTTTGAGGTTCTTGAGCGTGTTTTTCAACCGAATTCGCTGAAATTTGGTACTTTGAGTTCTTATTGGGTAGCAAATATCCCCACTAAAAATTATAAATATAGGTCCATTTTTTCGGACAGCCCCCATGTAAGGGTAACCCCAAAATTTCGGTATTTTGAGGTTCTTGAGCGTGTTTTTCAACAGAATTCGCTGAAATTTGATACTTTGAGTTCTTATTGGGTACCAAATAAACCTACTAAAAATTATAAATATAGGTCAATTTTTTCTGGTACCCCCCATATAACGGTACCCCTCAATTTTCGGTATTTTGGGGTTCTTGACCGCGTTTTTCAACGGAATTCGCTGAAATTTGCTATATTGGGTTCCTATTGGATAATAAATTTCTCTACAAAAAATTATGGATATAGGTCCACTTTTTCTGGTAGTCCCCATATAACGGTACCTCCTAATTTTCAGTATTTTGGGGGTTTTGATCGTATTTTCCGCCGAATTAGCTGTAATTTAGTATTTTGAGTTCTTAATAGGTACCAAATCTCCCCACAAAATTATGAATATAGATCCATTTTTTCGGATAGCCCCCATATAAGGATACCCCCAATTTTCGGTATTTTGGGGTTCTTGAACGCGTTTATCGACCGAATTTGCTGCAATTTGGTATTTTGTAGTCGTATATGGTAACAAATCTCCCTACCAATTAATAATTCGCCCCCTTTTTGGGGTAGTCCCCATATAACCCCCTTTTTATACCCTCCACCATAGTATGGAGGGTATACTATTTTATATTAAAATAGTTATCTGATTTGTTACGCGTTTTAATTTTGGTTCTAAGACTCTGTTGTAATCATTTCACCTGCGGAGGATAGCGAGATAAAAAATTAGAACGTAAGGTTCGATAATGAACTATAGCCGCATTTAGACCTAGCCCCTGTGTGGAGGTACCAGAAGAAGTGGACCGATATTCCCCATCTTCGAATTTGAACTATGTTTGGAAGAAATAATAAGATGTGCGAGGTTTGAATGAAATCCAACTTTACTGAAACGGATTTGGTCCAAAGAAACATGGGGTCTAGAACCAATATTTCGATGAGGCACATTTTCATTGTGTTAATGTGTATACACCGTCATTAGCTGTAAGGCTGGAGGTATAATTATCCATTAAAATTTTCTGAAATTTGTATTGTTGTTTACATTATGGTTTACATAATCCGTTTTTAGAAATGTCGGTATAGGTCCACTTTTTGACATGTTCCCTATATTTTCATTTCTAGTACCTGCGCGTATATCTATGGTGGAGGGTATCCAAAGTTCGGCCCGGCCGAACTTAACGCTTTTTCACTTGTTTTTTTTTGCCAGGGTAATAATGAATTTTTGTGGGGATTATCCCCGTTAAGTATTAGGTAAATTTGTACCAAATTCGTTATATGCAAACTAAAATCAATAAAAAATTAAAAGTTAGGAAAAAATGTGTAGTTAGTTATAAACAAGTTAGATATATCTGTAGTTCGATATGGAAGTAAAGTTATGTGTGAAAAATATGTCTAGGAATATGAAATGTGTTCTCTATAAATAAAAGATCGCTACCAGCAACTGGACAACATAAAATCTACCCGATACATGATCGGAAAACCTTATATCTAAGAGCACTAATATCTTTCGAACGAATGGCACATTATGAAGAACTGTCGGATTCGACTGAAATATTTACCATGAATATATCACATTGATAGAATTTATTTGCGAGGAATAGTTCCGGATACTAAAATGTATTAATCTCGCTTAAAGATAATAATCTTTATATGTGATACAAAAATATTCCTCATACGGTTTGACTGCAGACATATATGACAATTTATAGCCACTTTGGTGGGGATATCCGGCAAAATCATAAAAATACCAGAAATGACAAACATTAGACAGAATTGCCAAATTACAGCCAGTTGAGTTGGAAAAAGTGAATGACGCCTTCAAAAACCCGTAGTTGGGCGGGGCATTTGTGCAGGAGCAATGTCAAAACATTGACTGATATTGACAATTTTTTATCAGCCTCAATAGAAACCGATATTAGCTAATTACAGACACTATTGTCAAATACCGATAATGAAGCTCTATATAGGTTTTACAAACATTCATTGACCTTTTTGGGGGAGATTTCGGATTTTCGTTAATAATATTTTAGTAAAATGTTGAAAATATGGTGAAAGAGTGGACCTATAGTCTCCATCTTCAAAATTTATTTCAAAATGGAAGAAAATTTTCAATGAGACAAGTTTAGTGTGAACCAGGCAGTCGGACGGACATTTATAAATCAAATTAAATTTTTTGAAACGGAAATGCTTTTTGGATTGTGAAAATATTTTTACGGAAAATATTCGATAAATATAACCATACAACCTCATTTGAAATATTTGTAATAGTAATTTGGCATTCCGGATTTTTGTTGGGTGAAAAATTGTAATATAAAGCGATGAACCAATTCCAGCTTGTTGTAGACCCTATTTAAATTTTGCAACCAGACTGAGGGATAAAAGTCCTCATTGAGGACAATACGCAGGGTTGATTTATCTTTTGATACAGATCCTATACAGAAGTCCCGCTTAATTTTAGGAAACTGAAATGCGAATTTTTTTGGTGAAGGGTATTGCTAAGTTCAACCCGACCGCACCGAAAATTTGTCTGTTCCATATTTTGACAGAGTTCACATACAAGGGTTTTTTATTTGGTATGCGAAATGTTTAAGGTGAAGGGTATATAAATGTCGGCCCGGCTAATTTTGTAAGAAAAGCTATTTTTATCCAAAAACCTCATCCAAAGTCGTGAGAGAATATCTTGGATATACAAAATGTCAATGAATGCAGAACGGGACATTGTTGTCATTTCTTTTGCAACATATCGTAAAATTTTCGAATCAGCATAGAGCTCTATGTAGATTTAGCCATATCCGTACTTAAGATTTGATTTGGGATGTGTGGCATTTTCCCTCCTGATTTGTACTATTTTTAAGTTTATTGTCACATTATCTATCCGAAGTGGCAATAATTTGGCATTTCGGTTTATATAAGGGTGAGAAACTTCTTTGGCCCTGTGTTAACATTCCCTCATATAAAGGACTCTCTGTATTTTGAGCCGTATTTTCCAAACGAAGTGGGGGTAATTAGAATTCAGGTTTCTTGGAGCGTGAGATGTAACGTTTTACGTTTTTGTTTGATATATCCATGAATTGGCATATTTTACCCCATGTTTGGTGTTTTGGAAAATAACAACTTTCTTGAATGCATATCAGGCGTATGGTCTAAAGCCATTACTTTAATATAACACATTGTAGTCCATGTCAGTGTTTTATATGATATGTAATAATTTTGAAAATATCTTTTACTTCTACAATAATAAAGGTTTCTTACTTTTCGACATAATTTCCAAATTGACTTCAACTGCCCTCCGATTTGGAATGCAATAATTTTACAACATTACTGCAGCTGACCCTATGATAATTTTATATTTATTACAATATATTTTTATTCAATTTTGTAATTGTTGAATAGTTTCCCATTAACAATATGCACAATTCATATTGCATATTGTGAGACATACACATACTTTCAATTATTCACCTCAAAATAGTACGGTAATTGAAATATTACATGGTGTTATTGCATGCTTCATTATTTTACCTTTGATATAATTTTGTATAAAAGTTGATCAAAAAATCCATATTGCCGTCATTAACATTTGGTGTTTACGCCTTTAAAGAACTTCAACAGTATTCAGAGATTTATCTACCACAAAAACATGGCCTTTAAGGTAAGCGAATGAGTGGCTGGTGATCTTACTGACCACTTTTTGTCAAGTCATTCAAACAAAGATTTTAATATTTAATTGGCTTTGTATTTTCAGTTCATTTTTGCCCTTGCTTTTGTCGCCGTTGCCAGTGCAGGTTATGCTCCAGTTACCTATCACACTGCTGCCGCTGCTCCCGTGGCAGTAGCTCAAAAAGTTTTAGTCAAATCGGAAGATTTTGATCCTCATCCTCAGTACAAATTCAGTTATGGTGTTGACGATAAATTAACCGGTGACTCCAAGAATCAAAACGAGGAACGTGATGGTGATGCTGTACGTGGTGAATACTCTTTGATTGATGCTGATGGTTACAAACGTACTGTCAGTTATACAGCCGATGATGCTAATGGTTTCAATGCTGTCGTTCAACGTGAACCTTTGGGTCATGCTGTAGTGAAGACTGTAGCTCCCGTTGCCCACTATGCTGCTCCAGCTGCAGTTGTTAAACATGTTGCTCCTGTGGCTCATTATGCTGCTCCAGTGGCTCACTATGCCGCTGCTCCAGCTACTGTTGTCAAACATGTTGCTCCCGTGGCTCATTATGCTGCTCCAGCTGCTGTTGCTAAGACTGTGGCTCCCGTTGCTCACTATGCTGCTCCCACTCATTATGCATCTTATGAAACTCCCACCTACGAATACCATCATTAAGTGTCAATGTTGTTGTTAATCATTTGTTAAATACTGTTATTTTATTTAACGTTGTACATATATGTTTATAGCTAAATTAATAATAGCAAAAATATACATCAACCTTTTTTGTGATAAAAATATTTGATTTTATATACATTAGAATATGTAAAATTTAGGTTTTAATAGAACCCGCAATGCCAATTTACAACCACATTGGTGAGCATATCCGGCAAAAATATAAAGTAATTAAGAATGTCCAAAACTGGTCTTATATCGACATTTATCTGAAAATATATTTTCCATCCAAAATGAGGCAGGATTGGCAAATTACAACCACTTAAGGGAACCCAACCTTCGCGATTTTTCATTTTTAAATTTTAAATGGGCTGGTAAATAAATACCAATACTTTTTAAGGCTTGTAACTTTGCATATATATATATTTGAAGATCTAAAAAGGAAGAAAAATATTTAACAACAAATTTTTGTTGTTGTTTTTTGTGATCAAAGAAAAGTCCTTATTTTTGATGGCGGGCATGATAACTCCTCACTGGAACATTGGAATTCGAAAATTCCAACGGTGTTAGAAAGAGTAAATGTCTGGCTCTCGTATGAACTAGGATTATTGACTTCGCGCAACAATTAACAAAATGGCGGAACTTTGAAAAAAATGTTGGATAATCGCCTATTTTTGACTACAAACTAAGTTAAAAAATAAGGAAGATCTTCACCGATTGGCTTTACGAGAGCTACACACTTCCAGAGAAACGTGTCAAAATTTGGAACCGGAATGACACCTTCCAAATACCGTAGTTGGGTGATACTTTTATGCCGGAGTAAAGCCAAAACATAGACTTATATTGATTTATATTTTTTGTCAGCCTCCAAGAACATAGAATGACACATTACATGTAATATGACCTAATACCGAAATATGGGGCTATATCAAAATATGAATGCCAAATTACATCCAATTGTGGGAAAAGTGTAGTTAAGAAAGGTAAAATACAGAATTTGGCATAGACCCAAAAATTCCAAAGATCTATCTTAAATCTTGTGATCTCTATTTTAATTTCAACAGAAGATCGCTAAAACGACATAAATTGTTATTCTGATCATGAATTTATGGCATTTTCGAAGTGTTGCAAACGGAATGGCAAATTATGGTGGAGTATATAAAAATATGATTTATTATACCCTATTATAAGTTTATGTGGCCCCAAGAGTAATGCCACGAAACATTGACCTAGATCCAGCGATCGTAATATCTCGACTAGTTGAGTCGATAAAGACATGCACGTCGTTTTGTCTGTCCATTATAATTTATAAACAAAGTACAAGCCACAGTTATACTCCACAAAACAAAATGTAGATTCGGTTCTGGCCATTGTTTTTGGACCAACAATTTTATATTTGTCTGTTTTTTCAAGTCGCTCTAGAAACCGCAGTTATGATCCAAAAATAAATTTTTAGACTCTACGAATAAATATGGCTGTTATTATGATAATCTGTGTATATTTAGCGGGTTAATCGGATCTAGACTTTTCTGAAAAATGTACATTCTATGGCGTATATAACCTCCAGATGTAGACCGGACAATTTGACTGAAACCACTAAATTGATATAGTTTCTTATTCCACAATAGATGACGCAAATGCCTCCCAGATCGCTATGAACTTTTTCATATAGTTCCGGATATGGCCAAGGGATAAATCTTCATTTTCGTTCGACTATGAAGGTCGGTCTAAAGCAGGCACGGGCAGAGCTTAACAAATTCTGTTCTCACGCATTGTCTTTGTGTGTGTGTCAATGGTTTTTCAATTGGTTCAGTTGAATGTGTGTGAGAGAATAGTGATACTTACCCTCGCGAGAGTGCACGCGTGCGGTGCTTCGCCCGACTGTGGTCTAAAGGTCATATTAATAATCCAACCATCACGAAATTCTACACAATGAAGAGGATCTGGTCAAATAATGGAGCGGATAAAATGGATCAACACTTCTTCCTTTAAAATGACAAAATTTGCATCTTATGGCGTAAAGGTGCAGTCCGGGAAAACATGATTGATAATTCATAGCCAGCATAAGAAATAGAAACTTTTACCCTAATATGAATTACATTGATGTATGAGGTCGGATATGATAGAAATACTAAAATTATTTAGAGGTACATATTATAGTATTGTCTAGTAAAAGGCAATTATACCTTACACAACTATCTTGTAAGACTATTACAGCTATTGGGCCTAGACCCACCTTGTAGTATACCGATTACCATACCTATTATATATTATAATTAGTAAACACGGTACAGGCCAAAGTTATGGACCACACAATTTTGTAAGCAGGACGTGTTCTGACTAAAGAAGACCCTTATTGGTAACGATCGGTTAATATTAATGGAATCAAATAGATCAAAAAATGTATTTTTGTCAGTTTTTTTCCTTTTAACCCCATAGGTGCCTTAATTACACTGTGCTACAAAATAAAAAAAAATCAGGGGTTCTAATGTACAAATTCTGTTTACTCCAATACTCCGCTACATATTTATCGATCTTCTACATTCATGTTAAATCTTTGTGTGGTTAATAACACTGTGCGACACCAACATTTTTCAGGGGTTCTAATGCACCAATTCTGTTTAGTTGGAGTCCCTGGACCACGAAAATACCTTTGGTTTTTCTGGGTCACTTCGAAAATTAATTTTATAACTGTAAATATAGAGAAAAACGTGGTTTCATGGATTTTCAATTTCAAACTCGAATAACTTATTTACTTTTTAACAGATTTATATTATTCTTTCTTTTCTTTCGAAGAGTACAATTTTTCCTTTCAAACAAGATATATAATTGGTAAATCGGTTGAGGATTGGATGAGCTACAGCGGTTGAAATGTAAAAAAGTATGCATAAAATGAAAAAAAAAAAAATATTTTTCTTCTGACTGTGCGATGAAATTATGATATCAAGCCATAAAAGTTTTATTATATTACGGGGAAGAAAATTAAATTAGCTTTCAAAAATGATAAAAATCAAAAAAAATCGGTTAAAAAATGGATGACTTATGCACATTTTTGTATTGATTCTATGCATATTCTCTAAAGGAAATATGGGTCTGTATCGTTTCCTGTTACAAACCGTTATGTTTGCAACAGGCAGAAGGAAACCAGATAGAGCCATAGTTTCTTTAGAGAATATGCATAGAATCAATAGAAAAATGTGAATAAGTCATCCATTTTTTTAACAGATTTTGATTTTTATCATTTTCGAAAGCTTATTTAATTTTCTTCCCCGTAATATAATAAAACTTATATGGCTTGATATCATAATTTCATCGCACGGTCAGAAGAAAAATAAATGTTGTCATTTTATGCGTACTTTTTCACATTTCAACCTCTGTAGCTCATCCAATCCTCAACCGATTTACTATATATATCATGTTTGAAAGGAACAATTTTACTCTTCGAAAGTAAAAAAGAATAATATAAATCCGTTATAAAGTAAATAAGTTATTCAAGTTTCAAATAGAAAATCCATGAAACCACGTTTTTCTCTATATTTACCGTTATAAAATTAATTTTCGAAGTGACCCAGAAAAACCAAAGGTATTTTCGTGGTCCAGGGACTCCAACTAAACAGAATTGGTACATTAGAACCCCTGAAAAATGTTGGTGTCGCACAGTGTTATTAACCTAACACAAAGATTTAACATGAATGTAGAAGATCGATAAATATGTAGCGGAGTATTGGAGTATGTCCTTGGATGTGGGAGATATACGTAAATACTTACAGGTGTATACAGACGGAAATGTAGAGCTAATGGCTAAGAAATTTTGCTCAAGGTTTCGATTATGGTCAAGGGAAATGCGTATAATAGTCTATGATGATCTGATGATATTTCGGGATGAAATGGACGAAAACCTTATTTTTGTCAGGTTTTCTAGTCGCTCTAGACGCCACAATTACCAACCGAATATTCCGCGGGGCTGTTTTGATAGGGATGTTTTGATTGGTCAATATTCATCGGGTCAAATCAACTAAGACTTTTTTGTGTAAAACAAAATTTGGAAAATATGCCAGAGTAAGAAATTTCGCGAATTATTGGCCAAGCTCGAAATATAGATCAGCAGAAAGATAGAGTTCCGTATTAATTTTGTAGAATATCATATGATCGGCCCGTCCGACTATATTACTCCCCTTACTGTTGTTTGTAGCTATAATTTTTTGGCAACACTGGTTTTGGACTAAGCAGATGGACAATAAATGGTGTAGACCCTTTTAGGAATCATGCAATTCTCTGAATGTTATAGGGTTTTGTTTGTTGGAGTCAAAATTTGTCAAAATCTTGTATTAGCTTATAGAATATCCGATTTGTGTTTTTTACAACCCCCTATCAAAGGTTCCGACCGATTTTGAGTATTTTGAATTTTCACCTTATGGTGAAGTGCATAACGGTTCGGCAGTATATTATTACTATCTATAATTAAAAATCTTAAGTTTTTTTTAACAAATATTTTATTAACAATTTTAAAAACTAAATCAACAATTTTTTCTAACGAATCGTTCAGTCATCACAATCGAAGTTCTCTCAAAAATGGTATTTAATGATGGTGGTGAGCAGGTACAGAGTAGGTGGTGTAAGCTGGAGCAACAGTCTTTACGACAGCTGGAGCTGAGTAGGTGGTGTAGGCGGGGGCAACAGTCTTAACAACAGCAGCAGGAGCAGCATAGTGGGCAACTGGAGCGACATGTTTGACAACAGCGGCGGGAGCAGCATAGTGGGCAACTGGAGCAACAGTTTTCACCACAGCTGGGGCAGCAGCAACAACAGTCTTAGTCAAAGGTTCACGATGGACGACAGCATTGAAACCATTGACATCATCAGCAGTGTATTGTACGGTACGTTTGAAACCATCAGCATCGATCAATGAGTATTCACCACGTACCACATCACCATCACGTTCCTCAACCTGGCTCTTGGAATCACCAGAAACGGCATCTTGTACATCATAACCGTATTTGTATTGAGGATGAGGATCAAATTCATCATCAGCCTTGGCCAAAACTTGGTGGGCAGCCACATGTACGGGAGCTACAGTTTTGACAACGGCAGCTGGGGCAGCATGATATACCTGGGCGGCAGGTACAATACCAGCACTGGCTGCGGCGAGCAAAGCAAAGAAAGCTACAAACTGCAAGAAAGAAACCAAAAAAAGATATTTTTAATCTCACATTATCCTCGCAAAAAAGGGCTTTATCCGCTAACCATACCTTGAATGCCATTTTGATTGAGTTTCAAAAAACAAACAGTGAGACTGAATTCGAACTTTGGGTTGTGTGTTAACGCTTAAACGTGTAACTGTTGTATGCTGTCAAAAATTGATTTCGTCGTTGTTTTTATAGTCGAATTTTGTGTTACACATTTTTGTTGCCTTTTTAATGTTTATTGACCGACCATTAAAAGGTTAGCCCAGCATTGATCTGAACAGGTTTCTGATACACAACAATAGCAACAAGTGTAGCACATAAACAATAACTTTATGTCTGTCCATATGTACCGTTTGTTAATTCATTTATCTCGGTACTCGCAATGCAATTGTTATTTCTTCAATAGAAAAAAAATAAACAAAATAAATCGAATCACGCACACATAAACAATTTATCTTCTTGTGGTTAATAATTAATGTGTTAAAGGAGAGACCCTTCCGGGGGCTAATTAAAGATACATAATTATTGAAAATGTTTAGCCCAGCATCGAGTCTTGTTTCTGACGAAATTTATTATGCCGGGTTATGCATGTTTTATGCTGTGTAATGAAATTCTAAACTTTTTTCGACCTTGAACAATTTCTCAAAATATAAATGACATTTTGAAAATTGTGTGTCATACATGACCTTAGTCAATGTTAGAAGTCATAATTTGTTAGAGTTTTTACATTATATTCTCAGAATAATACTTATGACCCACATAAATATTATGTGTGTTAACTGTGGGCTTTTAACAATATATTGAACGTGGATCGTCTAAAGTTTAAAGAGGTTTACACTGTAAACACTTCGTAGAAAAACGAATGGTTCAATTCTATTCGGCAAATGATATTTGGCGATTCTTATAATCGATATTCGTTGTCGTGCCACTGGGACATACTTTGTGCGTCTTTCTTTGTATTTATATAAAATTGAACGAATATACCCTGGTGACCATATGTACACTGGAGCGTTATACAACCAGTAAGGAAAATGGTAAAGTCGGACGGTGCCGACTCAAGAGATGCATTCTAATAGGCCTTGCATTTTTGAAGGACCATTGGCATGAATTTGGACTAATTTAAATATGTGATCTGTGTCTATATGTGAACCGACTTAACCCTACGATCAAAAACCGGGTACATTGGTACCTTTTTATACCCTCCACCATAGTATGGAGGGTATATTAAGTTTCTATTTCCTTCTATAACTCATCGAAATAATAATTTCCGACCCTATAAAGTATAGATAATCTTGATTCTATGACGATGACTGTCTGTTGTAATCACTCTAGCCTCAAAAAACAATTGAGATAGAACCACATATAACGGTACCCTCAATTTTCGAAATTTTAGGGTTCTTGAGGGTATTTTTCAACCGATTTCCCCGAAATTTGGTACAAAGGCTTCTAATTGGCTACATTAATTCACGCACATGTCCTCGGCAGATTTAGACTTTAGAACGTTGTGAACTTTTTTGGTGTCAATCGAACAAACATAAAGAGGTTGGTGCACCATTCACCTAAAATCGGACGAAAATATATATGGGAGCTATATCTAAATCTGAACCAATTTCATCCAAACTTACCAGACGTTATTGTAGACCCATTTCGATAAGTTGCGCATGATGTTGTGTCAACCGGAAACATATTACATCGCTGGTATACTATTTACTTAAAATTGGGTGAAAATATAAATGGGACCTATATATAAATTTAAGGGACCCCCCCACCTTGCTCGATTTTTCATTTTTAAGATTTTAAATGGGCTGGTAAATGAATACCAATGTTTCTTAAGGTTGGTAAGTTTGCACATATATATTTGAAGATTTAAAAAGGAAGAAAAATAATTTTCCAATATTTTTTGTTGTTGTTTTTTGTGTTCAAAGAAAAATCAAATTTTCGATGGCGGGCACAATAACTCCTCACTGGAACATCGGAATCCGAAAATTCCAACGGTGTTAGAAAGAGTACATGTCTGGCTTTCGACTCTCTAGGATTATTGACTTCGCTCTAAAATTAACAAAATGGCGGACCTTTGAAAAAATATTTTTGGAAAATCGCAGATTTTGGACCAAAAACCAAAATAAGGAAGATCTTCACCGATTGACTTTATCCTAGTTCATACGATAGCTATACACTCTTGGAATCGATTGGGTTATTAGTTTTTGAGTTATCGTGCCCGCCATTCGCAAAAGGGAAAACGCGTTTAAAGTTTGAGAAGCCCTTTAGCCGTCACTTGATGCTGGCACAATAAATCGGCTATATCTTCATTTTCACTTGAAATTTTGTAAGGACATTCTTGAATAAATGTAGTTTCGAATTAAATCAAAAAATGTTTGACACCTAGAAAGGGGGTCCCCTTAAACCGATTTCAATAAGACTTGACACACGTTAGGCTATAATAGCGCTGTGCAAAAATGTTGTGCCATCCGGCATTGGCTCTTTGGTGCAAAATTTACCAAAAATCGGACGAAAATACATATGGGAGCTATATTTAAATCTGAAGCGATTTCAACTTCAATACTTTCGTGGCAATCGGCCTAAATTTCACTCGTTGGTACACAATTTAATAAAAATCGGACGAAAATATATATGTGAGCTATATCAAAATCTGAAGTGGTTTTGCCAAATTTCACGAGCGTTGGTGTAAATAAATGATTTGTGCCAAATTTCATATCCCTCGGATAATAAAAGCGAACTGCGATTGGTTTACAATTTAACATGGACAGACATTCATAAATCGACTCAGAAAGTGATTCCATGTACATTCTCAAAAGGAACAATGAGTCCACCTCGTTTCCGTTTACCTGTTGCAGAAAAAATACACAAAGACATAATACCCTGTACTATAGAGTGCTAAAGGGTATAATAAATAATAATTTATGGAATTGTCTCAATTTTTGCTTTGACAAACAGATGGGCTCCAAAATTTTAGTTATCTTTACCATTATAAAACATGTCAAAGATTGGTTGCGGGAGTCAAAAATCTGGGTTTTATAATGACCAACACAATCATCAGATCTTCACCTTATAGAAAAATCTTTGAAGTGTCATAGATAGCAAAATCAAAAGAGTTTCAGAAACAAACAGACATAACCTCTTCCCAAAGGTTCAGGATGCACGGAATAGTGTACTCAAGGATCAAATTGAACATTTTACAACAAAGTTGTGCTGCCGTCATGCCATGCAAAAATTGGGTCAAATTAGTTTTCCATAGAATAATATTTTTCAAAATATATGTTGTTATTTTTTTAAATGAATAAATTACCATTATTTCTGAAAAAACTTTCACTATAGCTTTATTTTCAAAGATACAGGTCATATATTCAGTTTGCAATTTCAGTTGATTTAGTTTTGGCCACCAGTGTATGTGTGTCCGTCCATTATAATATGTAAACACGATACAGGCCACATTTATGGACCAATCGTCACGGTAGTTTGCATGTGCGAAAGGTTTTGGCTAATATTTAGGGGATGACATGGACCAAAAACGTTATTTTTGTCTGTTTTTTCTTGTCGCTCTAGAGGCCACAATTATGACCCGAACATCACGAAATTTTCTGACCATAGAAGTTTGACGGTTTCCATGCAGATTGGTCAAAATTTAGCGGGTCACATTGACCCAGTCTTTTGTATGAAAAATGACAAAATTTTGTATTCAATGGCGTATATATATGGTTAAGGACGTCGCCTATAATTTTCGACGATGATCGGATGATATTTCGTTATTTTAATCTGGATTTTAGTCGCTCAAGAGAACATAACACTGTGCGACACGAAAATTTTTCAATGGTTCTAATGTACCAAATATGTTTAGTTGGAGTCCCTGGACCACGAAAATACCTTTGGTTTTTCTGGGTCACTTCGAAAATTTATTTTATAACGGTAAATATAGAGAAAAACGTGGTTTCATGGATTTTCAATTTAAAACTTGAATAACTTATTTACTTTTTAACAGATTTATATTATTCTTTTTTTTCTTTCGAAGAGTACAATTTTTCCTTTCAAACAAGATATATACTTGGTAAATCGGTTGAGGATTGGCTGAGTTACAGCGGTTGAAATGTGAAAAAATACGTATAAAATGACAAAATTTACCTTTCTTCGGGCTGTACGATGAAATTATGATATCAAGCCATATAAGTTTTATTCTATTACGGGGAAGAAAATTAAATTAGCTTTCGAAAATGATAAAAATCAAAAAAATCGGTTAAAAAATGTATGATTTATACACATTTTTGTATTGATTCTATGCATATTCTCTAAAGGAACTATGGGTCTATCTCGTTTCCTTTTGCCTGTTGCAAACATAACGGTTTATAACAGGAAAAGATACAGACCCATATTTCCTTTAGAGAATATGCATAGAATCAATACAAAAATGTGTATAAGTCATCCATTTTTTAACCGATTTTTCTGATTTTTATCATCTTCGAAAGCTAATTTAATTTTCTTCCCCGTAATGCAATAAAACTTATATGGCTTGATGCCATAATTTCATCGTACAGCCCGAAGAAAAGTAAATTTTGTCATTTTATACGTTTTTTTTTCACATTGCAACCGCTGTAACTCAGCCAATCCTCAACCGATTTACCAAGTATATATCTTGTTTGAAAGGAAAAATTGTACTCATCGAAAGAAAAGAAAGAATAATATAAATCTGTTAAAAAGTAAATAAGTTATTCGAGTTTTAAATTGAAAATCCATGAAACCACGTTTTTCTCTATATTTACCGTTATAAAATAAATTTTCGAAGTGACCCAGAAAAACCAAAGGTATTTTCGTGGTCCAGAGACTCCAAATAAACAGAATTGTTACATTAGAACCCCTGAAAAAAATTTTTGTTATTTTGTAGCGCAGTGTAATTATAAGAAGGACATTACAAATTTTACATGGATAAGATGATGTGACCAACTAATACAATTGGCTGTTGGAAACTTCGGGAAACATGACTCAGAAAAAAGTCGTCGAAGTCGTATAAATCCGCGAAAACTTAGAGTGGCAGTCAGTATTGCCAAAACTTTGTTTTTAAACAATGCTAGATATTGTTTAAAAAATGGTACAAAATGCAAAAAAGTTAAAAAATATACCAAATAAATGTGCTATAAATATTTTAGAACGAAATTGTTGGTATATGTTCTTCATTCAATATTTTAAAGCTTTTGGGCAGGTTTTTCAACCTAATTTGAATTTGAATTTTGTGATCTCCCTGAGTAGAAAATCTTTATTTTACATATTACCAATTTTAGTCCATTTTTAGGATAGAACGATTTACAACCAAATTATGTAAAATTTGATATTTTGGATTATCATTGTAAAAAAAATCAACCTACCAAATAATTCGGGGTAGGTCCCATAATGCGGTGCCTCCATTATTCGGCCCGAGTTTCAACTAAAGTGACTCCAATTTAATATTATGAATTCTTCGTCGGACAATCTAATTGGCTGTCATTTGATACTTTTGATTATAATGCGGTATCAAATCTTCCCACAAAAATATTAATACTGGTCTACGTTCTATCATATAACGGTACCACCCCATTTTCGGTACTTCATAACTTCCCATTGCACATAGCCCTCATATTAAACATACGATAGATTCTTTCCAGAAATTTTCCAATTAAATGATTTTAATATCGCTCCCATACAAAGACAACTCTTAATTTGGTTTTTCATTTACCCAAATAAACAATGCCATATAGTCACCAAACGAAGCACCCGACTATTTTCTTAAGGAAATGTTAACTTTTTCAACATTGGAAATTCAAAATCATAGCGTGAAACGTAGAGAAATTTTAATGTGCAAATGTCAAATCTTAAAACGACAAATTTGTTTGAGATAAAACAAAAATACTGAAAATTTTTAATAATTTCTGAAAGAAATAAAAATGGTAAAAAAGGTGCTAGGTGCTAGATCAATTTTTTGGTGCTAAACGAGTTTAAAAAATGCTAAATCTAGCTCTAAAAGTGCTAAATTGGCAACACTGGTGGTAGTTGTGTAGGGCATCATATGGTCGACCCCGTCCCTATTTTTTTCAGAGCATAAACAATACTGCTAAATAATGGGATAACATAGATCCCATATAAAGGCCACGACCGATTTAAGGAATTTTTAATGCACACCATTAAAAAATTCTGTTGTCACAAAACCTCAACGACATCACGTAATCACATTTTCCAAACCCCCTTAAACCTTTCCAATGAAACTAAGCAGTTTTCTATGGATTTTAAAAGAAATTGTTTATTTGTTTAATACTACAGAAATTACAATAACAAAAAAAGCTTTCAGCCACATTATGATAAACAAAAAATGACATTTAATGGTGATGGGAGGAATAGGTGGTGGTATAGGCTGGAGCTGAGTAATGGGTATAAGCTGGTGCAGCATAATGAGCAACTGGAGCAACAGTCTTAACAACAGCAGCAGGAGCAGCAGCTACAACAGTCTTGACCAAAGGTTCACGGTGAACAACGGCGTTGAAACCATTGACATCATCAGCGGTGTATTTGACAGTGCGTTTGAAACCATCAGCATCAATCAGTGAGTATTCACCACGTACTACATCACCATCACGTTCTTCAACTTGGCTCTTCGAATCACCCGATACGGTATCCTTAACATCGTAACCATATTTGTATTGAGGATGAGGATCGAATTCATCATCAACTTTGGCGTAAATGGGTTGTACTTCGGATACAGTTTTAAGCACAGTAGCCGGGGCAGTGTGATAAACATGAGTGGCGGGAGCAATACCGGCACTGGCGACGGCCAATAGAGCGAACAGAGATACAAACTGAAAATTCAAAACAAAACAAATTAATTACTGGTTAATTGTTTTTCTTCCTCTTTTTCGGGTTCTTGTAAAGTTTTGTTACTCTTCAGTTCGACGGAACTTACTTTAAATGCCATTTTAGTTGAGCGATTTGTGTTATGTGACCTGGTTGGTGTTGATTATTTGAGATTAACTTGTGTTATGATGCCTACCAGTAGATTCCATGCTGCTTTTATTCATCTCGGTTACAAGACACCGCTCATTACGAGAAATCTTGTAAGGTCGGTGGGTAATAATAACAATTACTACTTGTAACTATAATTATATTTTTTGGTAGTAGTAGTTTGACCAATAAAAAAGTGTGTAAAAAGAATATTACTTAAGCGATGTAATAAACAATTTAAGTATAACGACTAAAACAAAGTACTAATTCTACGCATTTACAACCATTTCAATCCTGAAATGGATTTTTTTTTTGTTTTCCAGTATGATTTATGGAATCATTATTCGAGTTTATACATTTTTTCTGTCGTTGCTAAATGAAGAAATTATTTGTAGGGAATTTGAATATAGGAATTCGCCTTAAATCAGATACATCCGGGAAGATAAGGAAGAACTGATCTCATATCAAATATGATTTTGTACCAACTTCCCGATAGATGGGAAATTTACCAATGTTGATTATATACCGGATTTCGTACCGCAAATGTAAGACTTTGGTGAGTATATGAAAAGCCCAGAAATAAAATTTTGCCATATGTCAAAGTTCAGAGATAAGACTTGATAATTCTTTTGCCGGCGATCCTATTGTAGATGGACATATAGTTTCATATCTTGATTTATAGCTATTATATGTATTTTTATAACCTACACATCTATGTTTTCAGTATATTATAGCTTTGTGTAGCCCCAAGTGTTTGTGAAGCCGCGAAATATTGATCCTAGATCCACATTTAAGTATACCGATGGTCATATCTCGACTAGCTGAGTCGATCTAGAGACAGTTGTGGGCCAATCGTCACGAAATCGTGCATATAGATGAGCTCTGGCCAAAGAAGACCCCTGTTGTTTTTGGTAATGATCGGTTAATATTTAGGGAATGAATTGAACCCAGAACGTTATTTTTGTCTGTGGTACAGGGTATTATGCTTCCTTTTGAGAATATGAATATAATCACTTTCCGAGTCGATATATGTATGTCCGTCCGTCTATCTGTCTGTCCATGTTAAATTGTTAACAAAATACAGGTCGCATTTATGATCCGATTTGGATGAAATTTGGCCCAGGTCACTTAATTGGCCCAAGAACGAACCCTATTGGAATTGGGAAAAATCGGTTCAGATTAGATATATATGGGAGCTAATATATATTTTCGTCCGATTTAATGTAAATGGTGTACCAAAGTCCCTATATATCTTCCGTTTGGCACGAAATTTGGCAAAGCGCACTGAATTGAGTCTAGAATAATGTGTGTAAAATTTCTTGAAAATCGGTTTTGCCCAAGAACGAACCCTATTGAAATTGGGAAAATCGGTTCAGATTAGATATATATGGGAGCTAATATATATTTTCGTCCGATTTAATGTAAATGGTGTACCAAAGTCCCTATATATCTTCCGATTTGCACGAAATTTGACATAGCGCACTGAATTGAGTCTAGAATAATGTGTGTAAAATTTCTTGAAAATCGGTTCATATTTAGATATAGCTCCCATATATATGTTCGACCGATTTAATGTAAATGGTTCACCACAGTCCCTATATATCTTTCGATTTCCACGAAATTTGACGTAGCATACTGACTTGAGTCCAGAATGATGTGTGTAAAGTTTCCTGAAAATTGTCCAATTTTAAGACACAAAGTTAGGCAGATTGCCACACAATTTTGCACAACGTACTAATGTTTGTGTAACATAACATGTGGCAAATTGTGCTACATCAGTTCGGATTTAGATATAGCTTCCATATATATTTTCTTCCGATTTTAAATAAATGGTGCACCATAGACACAAAGTTAGGCCGATTGACACAAAACTTTGGACAACGTACTTAAGATAGTTGGAATCTGTCCAGATTTACATATAGCTCCCATATAGTTTCGTTTTTTTAGTAGGACCCAATGACCTAAAATATGTTCATTAGGAACAAAACGTGAATGAATTAGTCTAACCTAACCTGTGACAAGTTTCGTTGAAATCGGTTCATATTGGATATATCTTCCATATCTATTTTCATCCGATTTTAAGTAATCGGTACACCAAACTCGTCATGTTTTTTCAGAGTAGAATGACGTTATTGCGTGTAGAAGTACAGATGTAGCCCATATATATTTTCTCCGACTTCGTGTTTATTGGGATCCAAATATTCAAGAGGGTGCCTGATTGAAATTTGCTTTAAATCGATTTACATACTTTTGTCCTATTGTAACAAACGAGTAACATGTTTATGAATTGATCTAAGTCGGTTCACATTTAAATAAAGGTCATATATTTTTGTTCATTCAATTTCATGTTAATGGCCTTTTTAATATACCCATAGTGGTGAAGGATTTCTTATAGTCGGCCCCGTCCGACTTTACTACTTTCCTTACTGATCGCTCTAGAGACCATAAATATGATCCGAACACCACGAAATTTTACACCAAGAAGGAAATCAGGCCAAAGGATTGACACGACTGTTTTAATGAAGATCGATCAATATTTAGCCGGTCAAATGTAACCAGACTTTTGTGTACAAAATTGCAAATTTTTTATTCTGGGCGTATATATTTACTCCTGAAGGACATAGACCCGATAAGTTGATAGTATATCCAATAGGATGTGTAGATCTTTAAATTGATACCAACTATATTAATGAATGTACTTTCAGTTTTTCTTTTTCTCCATTTCGACTCTTTGGTAGGGTCATAATATGTATGTTGTCAGATTTTATTCGAAACCTAGATCAAGTCCGAAGATTGGAAAATTCGGTAAACAGCCTTAGGTAATAGGGTTACTGGATAGTCCTCAAACAATAAGCCCATTGCAATTAGTCTTAAAACCAAGTCGACAAATGGTCGTTGAACCCAATTTTCCTATTTGTATATATATCGACGTCTAGAGTAATTCAATGCCTTAGACTTAAGTTAAAAATTAATACCTAAATGCAAACTTTTAATTAATCCTTGCAAAGCCACCCCAGGCTATATTTCACATCAACCAATATCTATCTGATTACAGAAGAAAAAAACCCACAATGAAATAAAAATTTCACAAGCACTATTTACAGCACCACAATAATTGATCTCATTGCTCATTACCATTCCCCGCTTAAGGAGAATAATTCTCTTAATTACCAAAGACTTATGTTCGATTCAATGTCAATTTGACTTTATATTTTATTTTTTTGGCCAACAGCAACAACAAACACACACTGTTGGAGTTGTAAACCATACAACTGTGGCTGTAAGCTTGTCACATAAAAACCCAGCGAACTTTTGGCTCAAACATCAGTCAACAACTTTATCTTCAACTAATAACGCACGCACCTTAACCGGTCAACAAAACAAAAACACCCAGCACCACAAAATGGCATTCAAAGTAAGTTAAACCGAAAAAAATAGGTTTCAAAGCAAATTTAAAAAAGCGAGTGTTACAATTAACCTCTGTCTACTTACAGTTCGTATCTTTGTTCGCTTTGCTCGCTGTAGCCAGTGCTGGGATTGTACCAGCTGCCCAGGTCTATCATGCTGCCCCCGCTGCTGTGGTAAAAACTGTTGCTCCAGCAGTTCATGTCCATGCCCAGCCAGTGTTGGCTAAAGCTGATGATGAATACGATCCTCATCCCCAGTACAAATACGGTTATGATGTTAAAGATGCCGTCTCTGGTGATACGAAAAGCCAAGTTGAGGAACGTGATGGTGATGTTGTACGTGGTGAATACTCTTTGATTGATGCTGATGGTTTCAAACGTACTGTTCAATATACGGCCGATCCCGTTAACGGTTTCAATGCTGTTGTCAATCGTGAACCATTGGTGGCTAAGGCTGTTGTTGCTGCTCCTGCTGCCGTAGTTAAGACTGTTGCTCCAGTTGCTCACTATGCTGCCCCCGCCGCTGTTGTCAAGACTGTTGCTCCAGTTGCCCACTACACTGCTCCCGCTGCTGTTGTCAAGACTGTTGCTCCAGCTTACACCACTTACTCAGCTCCTGCTGTTGTTAAGACCGTTGCCCCAGCATACACCACCTACTCAGCGCCAGCCACCTATGTTGCCCATCACTAATTTAATGTCATTGTTGTTGTGTAAGAAAAGTTTTCAATTGTAAAATTGAAAACATTTTTATTTGTTTTTTAGAGTTTATTTTTTTAGGAAAATAAATGTAGTTAAAGTTGTTTCTGAAAATCTGTTTTTTAGTATCAATCAACATTTTCTGAAGGCAAAACTATTTTTGGGAAGAACTTTTGGGGTTTGTGCAAAGAGTAACAGTCTTTATATTTTATTATTTGCAAGGGGCTACGTATACGAATATTGTGTTGTATTTAAATTACGACAATATGGAGCGCAAAGTTTACGATTATGATTATGGAAACCACCGGTTTCGGTCGTGATCGGTTCCAGAGACCACAGTTATGACCCTAACGTCAGGAAATTGTACACATATCGGTTAATATTAATTTGGGGAAAAATAACTCCATTATTTTTATTTGAACTATAGGACTTTATTTAACATGCTTCGGAATTTCCGATTTGGGCCAAATATGCACCTATTTGTTTTATGATTTGTTGCCATTTTAAAAACTCTCGTAGTCGATTGTCACAATTCTCCCTAGATACCATTTTTTATCATTAAAGAAATTTTGCAATGCAAGAAAAAATGATAATCGCTTGGTGCCAAGTCCGGACTGTATGGCAGATGCATTGAAACTTCCCAACCAAGCTCTATCTCATTCCGTTTACCTAAGGCTTCGCAGATGAAAATTTGACCGATCCTATTATTCTGTTAATTAGTGTGGCACCCAAACATCGAGCTTCTTTTTGAATCCAGCTTTGCGTAAATGGTTTATGGTCGATTGTTAGCTACTTGGCGATGTTACGACTGCTGACGTGACCCGGAAATTTTGGCCCGGGCTCCTCTCTGGTTTTTATCAACATTATATTTTTTCGAAATTATGGGAAAGTACCAGTGGTGGTGAATTTATATAGGATAGTTGCACTAAATCTATCCTTATAGAATTCTTCGGATTTGATGTAGGTATGCTAAAATTATACTATGTGCAATCAATGGATCAAATCGGTTACTCGGTTACTTACTTCACGTTATGAAATTTAAAAATGTTTAAAATATTAACTCTTTGTGGGGGAAATAGAATAGAGAGAGTGGAAGGCGGAGTCCCAACTTCAGACTTCATTTTTTCAATGTGCAAATTTTGGGACAAATTGAGCGCTCCATCTGCTTGAAATGGGATTGTGGGAAGTACCAGAAGTACCTATCTGTGGATTTGATGTAGGTTTTGTTAAAAATATGCAAAATTTTCCAAACATTAGAATTGATTGGTAAAAACACTAAGAGTAGCATGGCACCATCTGACAATATATCAATTATAGTGCGTTTACATTTAACCGGATTTCGTTAACCCAGTGGGTTTCAATTGTCAATTTCTTTGCATATATGTCAAATAAATCCTCATGAAGTAGGTTAACCCGGTAAAAAGTTCTAATGTATATGCCGTTTTAGAAAATGTTATATTTTTAGCATAATTTTGTATGTAGGGCTATCACTGGGTAGAAAATGTTCCTACTAAAAATTATCAATATTGGTCCATATTTTAGGTTAGCCCCAATATTCGTTATTTTATTAAAATATTGGACAATTTGTTCAAAAGAAATTGTTCCAATTTGATATTAGAAGTTTTTATTGAGCAAAAAATCTCCCTACTAAAAATTATAAATATTGGCCATTTGGTATTTTTGGTTCAGACTGCGTAGTAAAATATTCTTACTAAAAACCAGAGAGCGAAGTAATATACCCAATGGATAATTTGTCATGTTCGGCGTATAATTGTGGCGCCATCGCCTAAATATTAGGTTGGGGAAAAATAAATCCATTATTTTCGGATCGGACTGTCCGATCCATCTCAGCTAGACGAGATATGACGACAGTTTTGTTGTACGATATGTTGCCATTTTAAAGGAATTTCTCGATCATTTCTCCTATTTTATGGACATTTTCGACAACCGGCCTTCTGTGCGAGGTGCACCTTTAACCCTGTAACTCACAACTGAATGCACAAATCAAACCAGTGAGCGGAACAGTATAGTCGGACGGGGCCGACCATACGATACCCTACACAACTACCACGGAACTCAAATTTTCTGCGGATGTTTATTCCGAGCCTCGACAATATTTCGTGATATTTGCACCCTCTTGCCCGATTAGAAGTAAACAGCACCTCTTCCTCACTCTGACATATTTTCCGAATATTACGAGTATTCAGTACAACTATTGTCCAGATTCCCTTCACCGTGGGTTGTGTTGTAATGTTCGGCTTTCATTTGTGGTCTATAGATCGACTCGAAAATAACACAAAAAAATAAGTTTTCGGTCCACTTCATTCCAAAATTATTATCTGATCATCACCGAAAATAATGGGCGTTGTCCTTGACCATAACTAGAACCTCATGGAACATTTCAAAGCGATCAGCGCTGTAGTTCCGCTCTCTAGAGTGATAACGGGTTACTAAATAATATACATATACCGATATACCTGTAAATATTTAGGTGTAACTCCCACATCCGAGCACATACAACAATATAATTGGTCTTACTTTAAAGGTCAACCACTCCTCTTGGATATAACATCAACTTCTCGGGTATATGTCCTTCAGGGGTAAATATATACGCCAAAGAATACACATTTTGTCATTTTTCACACAAAAGTCAGGGTCCATTTGACCCGCTAAATATTGACCGATCTTTATCCAAACAGGCATGCTTATTCTTTGGCCCGATCCGCTTCCCTATGCAAAATTTCACGATGTTCGGGCCATTATTGCGGCCTCTGGAGCGACCAGAAAAACCGACAAAAATAAAGTTTTTGGTCCATTTCCTCACATAAATATTAACCGATCTTTTCCAGAAACGATAGAGGTCTTCATTGGCCAGAACCCATCCTACATGCAAAATTTCGTGAAAATTGGTCCATAACTGTGGCCTGTATCGTGTTTACAAATTATAATGGACAGACGGACGGACGGACACACATGTCTATATCGACTCAGCTAGTCGAGATATGACGATCGGTATACTTAAAGGTGGGTCTAGGACCAATATTTCGCGGCGTTACAAACTTTTGGGGCTGCACAAAGCTATAATACCCTGACAACTTAGTTGTGTAGGGTATAAAAACAGCAAAATAATTATTTTTACTGGAACAACGAACATAAATCTGCAATTGTTTGATCGATACTTTACGAGAAATCTATCAATACAGCCATCTTCCGAAAAAATAATGGATTTCTCTTTCTCGAACCTAATATTAACCGATTACACAGTGACACATTTTTCAACTTTAAAATCTTGAACCAATCGAGACCCCCAAAATCTTGAAGCTTGTGATGGTGGAAGAAAATCCCTAGCTGGGTTTTGCATTATTAGCTAATGTTTTCTTTGAAATTAATTTTTAAAATATTCGACTGGAGGTGGATTTTAACAATTTTCGAATAATATGTACTTATTATTGAGTCTATTTCTCGTGAACTATTCGAAATATTGCTTTTCTCTCTTAAGCAATATTCTTCCTCTTAATTAGATCTAAAATTTTTTTCTTGAGATAAAATCAATAAAACATCACCATCATACTGAAAATAGCACAACTGCAAAATTAAACTAACACAACTAAAATTTAAAATTTCGACATACTTTTTCCATGTTTTTTTTCACACTTATTCTGAAACTGCTACTGACTCGACCAAACAATATATGACAAGAAGATAGCCAATAGCAAATCAAACAACTCTTCTTAAAACCCCGATTTCATTGGTTGACTCCTTCACATAGTTATAGCCTCACAAATTCATCAAGATGAACCAAAGAAATTCACTCCCAATTGTATGTTTACAGAAATAAAAATTGCTATGCTTTTTCAATAAATAAGTACAAAATTAAAGTAAAAATTAAAATGTTTGGCCCTTTAGTTTTTTTCGAAGACATGTCGCAGCGATATATGCACAGGGTAAACGCGGGAACTGGAGGTGCGACCTTAAAGTGGTCAATATTTTGGATGGCCAAAGTATTATTGCTTTCTGTGCCGTTGGGACACACGAGCAAAAGTCGATCACTACTCGCACACTTGGGAAAAACGTATGTCAGGAGTAAAAGATGCCATATTAGACATGACAGCAGAGCCACTAATAAAAACCAGTAAGGAAAGTAGTAAAGTCGGACGGGGCCGACTATATGATACCCTTCACCACTTTGGGTATATTCAACAGATGAACCCTAACAGACATATTGACATATTGTTGCCACCGCTGCATATTACCCTGTGCATATATGGCAGCGACATGTCTTCGAAAAAAACCAAAGGGCCCAAACATTTTAATTTTTACTTTAATTTTGTACCTATTTATTCAAAAAGCATAGCAATTTTTATTTCTATAAACATACAATTGGGAGTGTTTTTTGGTTCATTTTGATGAATTTGTGAGGCTATAACTATGTGAAGGAGTCAACCAATGAAATCGGGGTTTTAAGAAGAGTTGGTCGAGTCAGTAGCAGTTTCTGAAATAAGTGTGAAAAAACATGGAAAAGGTATGTCAAAATTTTAATTTTTTTTGCAGTTGTGCTATTTTCAATATGATGGTGATGTTTTATTGATTTTATCTCAAGAACAAATTTTTAGTTCTAATTAAGAGGAAGAATATTGCTTAAGAGAGAAAAGCAATATTTCGAATAGTTCACGAAATATAGACTCAATAATAAGTACGTATTATTCGAAAATTGTTAAAATCCACCTCCAGTCGAATATTTTAAAAATTAATTTAAAAGAAAACCTTAGCTAATAATGCAAAACCCAGCTAGGGATTTTCTTCCACCATCACAAGCTTCAAGATTTTGGGGGTCTCGATTGGTTCAAGATTTTAGTGCTGCACAGTGTTATTATTATTATCAAAAAATAGGGGTTTTCTTTAGTCAGAACCCATCCTAAATGCAAATTTTCGAAACGATTGGTCCATAACTGTGGTCTATATCGTGTTGACAAATTATAATGAACAGACGGATGGACATACATGTCTACATCGACTCAGCTAGACGAGATATGACGATCGGTATCTAAAAGTTCTAGGACCAATATTTCGGTACGTTACAGCTTGGGGCTACACAAAGCTATAATACCCTGGCAACAAAGTTGTCAAGGCTATATAAAAGTATTGCGATGTGCAATGTTTCGGAGAAATTGGATATTTCCCTTTTGTGGGTGATGTACTAGAAGGAGTGGATAAGTTCCAGCTTCTAAAATTATACAGAAATTGGATCTTCCGTTCACTACATATAATATTTACGATGTGCACATATAAACAAATTTTAAATATTGAAAATGTTGACCATTTGTGGGGGAGGTTACAGAAGGAGTGGTCCCATATTCGGACTTTATTTAGGCTTCGTAAAGATAATAGGTTGTGCAAAATTTTGTTAAAATCGGCGACTGGAATGCCTTATATTGCATTTATAAATATTTAAAATGTTGACCATTTGTGGGGGAGGTACCAGAAGGAGTGCACCAATGGGTCCCATCTTTGGGTTTGATCTAGTCTTGGTGAAGATAATAGGTTGTGAAAAGTTTGGTTCTAATATAAGATTTGTGGGTGAGGTCTCAGAAGATGGGGACCAAGTGGTCACATATTCGGACTTGATCTATTATATTATCTATAAAAAAATAGATTGTTCGCATCGTATTATAAAATTAATTTCTTGTACAATATTGACCATTTTGTGGGGGAGGTACCAGAAGGAATGACCGATATTTTGGAACATCAACTTAGTTTGGAACAAAAATTACGATGTGCCAAGTTTAGATGATCTCCCTTCGATAGTTATCGTGCGCACCAGGCGGGCAGACATTTGTAAATCGAGTCCAAGTTGTCTGAAACGAATTTGATTCAAAGAAACTGGGGTCTAATACCAATATTTCTATGAGACATTTTTTCCAGAATTTGTTCAATAACGGTTAAAGTTTTAAAATGTCCCTATAATTTTCCGTTCCTGCCCTAGTTTTCAAACCTGAGTTTTTGTAATTTAGAACAACCTAATATAGTCCCACATCAATTTCCCGAGCAATTTAAAGAATTTGGAATGCACACCACGTAGTGGTAGGTATAAAAAGTTTGGCCCGCATTTTGCTATTGTAGGTCAGAAATATGTTCAGCAACCCTCGTATATTTTTAAAGACAGTTCCTATGTGCTGTGTGTTACTTTGTTTACTACCCTCGTATAACAATTCCAAGGTACTTGAAACCGGTCGCAACTAATTACTCCATTTAACAATAACGCATGTCCGCCTGACATCAACTTTGAAGGGATTTATTTTTCTCACATAAATCATACGAAATTAATCATCGCCAAAAATAGATTTTTGCATGTACTTTGAGGAATTTCGATAAAAATTTCAACACATACCGACATGTGGCTGTGTGTGACTTTGTTGTTGTATTTTTATTCAATCAGGCGCCTGTCTGCATATTCACTCACAATTGTGGAGCTAATTAATCGACACCATTAACATGAAAAAAACTGTATCAGAAAGAAAAACACTTGACAACGCACTTTACAAATGTTTGCAATGAATTCACAACTAGCCTCGATAATCGCCGGTAATAAAGCCGGCAGCAATTTTATGTGTGCGTGTGTCTTTGCTTGATATTTGATCTACAATTACAAAAAAAGAGACAAAAGCGTTTGCACACACACACACACCCGAACTCACACAAATAACCCTGGCTCGTAAAAGTAACGCTTGCAGGCCATAAACTACCGAAGAGGTAGGTTATCACATAAAAGCCTCTTGAATTCCAATCAAAGATAACACACTTCCACTTCACCTCTAAGAAGCAACACCGACTCGTGGTCACATTTCCAAGCGTAAACAAAATGGCATTCAAAGTAAGCTAATAATCAATGAATGATGGTGGTGGTCTGAGATGATTTGTGAATTAATTTGTTAATTTTGTGTGTGGTCTTATTTTTTTCCGTTTCTAGTTTGTAGCTGTATTCGCCCTTTTGGCCGTAGCCAATGCCGGTTTCATTGCCCAACCTCAGGTGTATCATGCTGCTCCCGCCCATGCTACTGTTGTCAAGACTGTAGCTCCCGTCTTGACCAAGGCTGCTGAGGAATACGATCCTCATCCCCAATACAAATACGGTTATGATGTTCAAGACGCCATTTCCGGTGACTCCAAGACCCAAGTTGAGGAACGTGATGGTGATGTAGTGCGTGGTGAATACTCTTTGAATGATTCTGATGGTTTCAGACGTACTGTCTCATATACTGCCGACCCCATCAATGGCTTCAATGCTGTTGTCCGTCGTGAACCCTTGGTTGCCAAGACTGTTGTGAAGACTGTCGCCCCAGTTGCCCACTATGCTGCCCCCGCTGCCGTAGTTAAGACTGTCGCCCCAGTTGCTCACTATGCTGCTGCTGCTCCCGTTGTCAAGACTTTTGCTCCATCATACACCACCTATGCTGCTCCCGCCACCGTTGTTAAATCTGTAGCTCCAGCTTACACCACTTATGCTGCTGCCCCAGCTGCCATTAAGACTGTTGCTCCCGCCTACACCACCTATGCTGCTCCCGCTACCGTTGTCAAATCTGTAGCTCCTGCCTACACCACTTACTCGGCTCCTGCCGTTGTTAAGTCTGTAGCTCCCGCCTACACCACCTACTCTGCTCCTGCTGTTGTGAAGACTGTTGCCCCAGCCTATACCACCTACTCAGCTCCAGCTTACTACGCCCACCATCATTAAATGCCATTATTGTTGATAAAATTCATTATGTGACTGATGATAACCAATTTTTTGTTAGCCCAAATTATTGCCGTAGTTTGTAGATAAATAAAAAAAATATTTAATACAATCAAAATTAATAGTTGTTGTCAATATGAATGTTAGGAATTGAGACCATGCATAACGGCTCTTTCGGTATATATATACAAGTTCTCCACAAAATTGGACCATTCTAATGAGCCCCTTCTTCAAATTTAATCTAAGTGCAAATATTAGATGAAATCGGTTATTCCCTTCGAGAGTGCACAGCAGACAGCTAGACCGACGAACTTACGGACATTTTTAAAACGACTCTGGGTTTTAAACCGATATTTGAGGAAGCCTTTTCAGCAATGACAACGATGTAATCGGAAGTTCATATTTTGGGTACCACTTCAGAAACTTTGGTTAGTAGATTTTATAGAATAATCGTATTACAAATAGCGACTGAAAATTAGCATTCATATTGTAACACTTTTTTATTACAGGCCCACCTCAATAAACATAAATTCTCGAGTAGCGGGAATTAAAATAAGTTACCTGGTGTCCTGTAAGGGCTGTACGGCGGTGGGTCTTATCGAAATCCGCATTTATATTGAAATAGTTTGGAAAATACATATGCGAATTTTATAACGGTAACATTGTCTTAAATAAAGACGCAGTGGAACGGAAAACTAGCACAACAGAGTGAGTGGACAGACTGCGATTGTAAACAAGAGAAACCGTAGACAAACAAACGATTGCAAAACTAATAACCACCAAATGAAAGGAGAGACAGAGGACGATACCAAAACAAAAAAAGCCGAACAATAATGGGTGGTGGATATTTTTTCTCGGGAGGAAACTTTTTTATGTCAAAAGAGAGAGTGAGAAAGAGAGAGAGAGATGAAAAGTGAGTGCAATTAGTGATGAAATAGGAAGAAGTATAAAAATTGTCTTGATATTAATGAAATGTACAATATGAAATGTTCATTAAAATGTATTTCTGTCAATATCTAGGTATGCCACATGACGAAATTGTTTAAATGATATTGTTTAAATTTTGGAATAACTCCATATCAGGGTAGGGGTTTAAATGGTAAAATCCTTCCGTAATGACATTTATCAATGTCCATACGTCCATGTTTAATACCCTTCAGAATAACATTCTATGTCGATTTTGCCGTGTCCGCCTGTTTAACCCACTACAGAGCCCGTAATATTTTGAAATTTTATATATGAATTGCTACATCGGTTTAGTATGGCAAATTATAAATTACGGTCCAAATTTTATGATAGGGCATCTGTATATCTGTATATTTTTATACCCTTCACCACAATGTGGTACAAGGTATTATGTCTTTGTGCATATGTTCG
>NW_026882246.1:0-3974 GCF_032173495.1 Musca vetustissima
TGGGTTCTGGGCAATGAAGACCTCTGTTGTTTTTGAAAAAGATCGGTTAATATTTAGGGGATGAAATGGACCAACAACATTATTTTTGTCGGTTTTTCTGGTCGCTTCAGAGGCCGCAATTATGGGCCAAACACCTCGAATTTTTGGATGGAGAAGGGGATCGAGCCAGAGAATAAGCATGCATTTTTTTAATAAGGTCGGTCAATATTTACAATTTTGGGATGAAATGGACCGAAAACTTAATTTTTTGTGTGTTTTCGAGTCGAGTGTAATCCGAAAATCACAACAAGTAAATAGAAAGACTGTACTGAATATTCGAAAAAGTGAGGAAGAGGTGCTGTTGACCTCTAATCGGGCATGAGGGGGCAAATATCACGAAATATTTCTCAGACTCGGAATAAACATCCTCAGAAAGTTAAAGTTCGTGGTAGTTGTGTAGGGTATCGTATGGTCGGCCCCGTCCGACTATACTGCTCCGCTCACAGGTTTTTTATCAATCTTTTAAAAACATTATATTCGAAAACGCCATTGCCGAATGTGCCCGATACCGAAGGTGCCCCAGTCTCCCCTAAATATATTATATGATTTTTTTTAATTTTGTACACAAAAGTCTGGGTTCATTTGACAACCTAAATGCTGACGGATCATCATCGATACATCCGTGTCCCTAAACTGACAAGATCCCCAGCCGTGTAAAATTGCACAATGTTTGCTCAAAAATAGGGGGCTGCTAAGCAATTTGAAAACCAGTAAGCGGAGCAGGGGTCGATCATGTGATACTCTACATAACTACTACTGAACTCTAACATTCTGCGGATCTTTGATCTGAGACTGGATAATATTTCGCCATATTTTCACGATCGATTAGGTTCCCAAATTTTCCACTTTTTTAAACCGTAATATTTTTTTTGAATCTTATTTTCTTTTACCCCATAAAATTCAAAGTTCATTACTTTATGCACTAAAATGTTCGTTCATTTGACCCGCTAAATATTATCAAACTCAGTCATTAGAACGACCAAAAAGAAAAAAGTAAAGGGTTTGGTCAATTTCATCTCCTAAATATCGTTGTATCACTACCGAAACCTATAAGCGTCGTCTTTGACCATAAACGGAACCAATTTAAAGATCAACCACTCCTCCACTGCCAACCACTGGACAGAAGGACTAAAATTTTGCATTTTTTCATACAAAAGTATGTATTCATTTCACCCGCCAAATATGGAAGGTGTTTGCGTCATAATTGTTGCCGTTTGAGAAGCAAAAATATTAACCGACCATATCAAAAACAATAGGGGTCTTCTTTGTCCTACATGCAATTTTTCGTGGAGATGGGTTCATATCTGTGGCTTTTATTATCGGTGCTAACATGCAGTTTTTTTTTTTTTTTGTAAATTTGTCTACACGGATATTTAACTTGAATATATATTAAAATTCAAGTTTAAAAGATAATCTATCTAAAACAATCATAATAAGTTCGTTATTCGCTGGAACCTAATGTAGGTGTCCCCCAACCCATTTGCA
Source organism: Musca vetustissima (assembly GCF_032173495.1). Taxonomy (NCBI): domain Eukaryota; kingdom Metazoa; phylum Arthropoda; class Insecta; order Diptera; family Muscidae; genus Musca; species Musca vetustissima. Next base: position 1,525 of record NW_026882246.1, read on the forward strand.
AGGTATACAGCGACTAAGAAGGGGATATTTTAACACTATAAGCATATATAAACATAATTTCAAACGATTGAACATAACGTATCACACATTTCTTCAATACTAAATATTGTTATATCAAAGTTTCGTATCGAGGAGACAGACATAGAACCTTTGGTGCATTATTAAAATAAAATCCGGCAAATTTATGTAAGTAAGCTGTAACGAAATCTGAAGCGATTTAAATCAAATATATGATGTGGCTACGACATAGTAAATTACGGACGGAACAAATCGAAAAAAAAACAAGATCGAAAATCTAAAAAGCAATATATAAGACATTTGGGCTGAAAAACACATTTGAAATCTTCAAGATATCAAAAATTGTGGTAGTGTTATATGGATCTTTATTGATATGTTTTGCTAGGAAGTCTTGCCACCTAATGGGAACTTTCCAAATTATTGAAATTTAGGAGGTACCGTAATATATCTCGAAATAGGGGTAAATGTTGTAATGTCAGATAATTGTGGCCTCCAGAGAAACCAAAAATTAGAGACCTTTACCCCTTGGTGGGCAATGTAAAACTTTCCAATGTCCAATTCTTTCAATTACTATAACCCGTTCATTGCTGATATCTCCTAAACGTTATATCTCGAACCATGGTATGGGACCCTGCTAACAAGTTTTTTACCCGCCAAAAATTCAAGCATCTTCGGGAAAATAAGTTATAACTATAAAAAATACCTAAATTGAGGCAGAACCGGGTTCCGGAAAAGTTTCCAAAGTATTCTATTGATATAATAGATGGTTCTTCCGTCATTTACTCTAATTTAGTACCACTCCATCACCAATATGTCGTATTTTTTGGTTCGTATCATATGTATCGATGTTCAAGAATATTAGATTAGATAAGTTTTATTAATAAATTACTCACCCGTCATTTGTTGCAGATCAAAATATCCTGAAAGAAAAAAGAAAAGTACGTTAAGACTGTTACCTATAATTAAATTCACAAATCTACAAAAATATCTTTACGATTTTTAAGTTTCTTTACTTATTCGCATTTGCTTTTCTCGTACCAGCCAGCCAGCCATTCTATTTGTATTCTAACAACTTGTTCTTTATACTGTTCTTGAACGGTGTGAATGCTTTTGAATGATAACATGTTGTGCACCCCCTTGGCTACCAGTAACATACCTCCCACCTGCCTGCCACCCACCGACTTCAATGATTGTTATGCCGCTTCGTTCATGTTGCAGGATGCACACGATTATGATGGAAATCGCCTTTTTAAGGTCATCCTCCGTCGTAATGGGCGTTAGAGCGTGAGTGTATGTGTTTGTTTGTATATACAAAAGTATCCTGTCTGAATACATTGGTGCCATACATGTATGTGTGTAAATAAATATTAAATATGTATAAACATGTGTGTGTGCTGTTTTAATCTTTGATTATGACAAATTTCATGGTTGAATGGATGTTTATTCAGTTCTAAGCTCTTTGATGATAGATATGTACGTACGAGTATGTCAGTAAAGTGACAGAGGCTTTCTCATTATTTAAGTGTTTGTGGTTAAGCAGATATTTTACTTTGAGAATATGTCAGTAATCGCAAATGTGTGTGTGTGCATGTGAGTACCTAATAGTGTATGAAATTCTGCGAAAGAGTTGGGTAAACACTTATTTTCAATCTAAACGACTCCCCATAGAGCAATTTAAGTATCTTTTAGTATTCCTGATAGACGATTTTCTTGTGAAAATCGTTTTATGGTTGGTGTTTTTTTTTTCTCTTTTGGGTTTTTTCTGTCTATCATATATAATGTCTAGTAAAATGTGACATCAATAAATCATGTTTTGTCTGGAAATGCATATATAATTTCGAAGTAGTCAATTTAACATATAGCTTTAAAGAAGATTGTGTTACTGTGCCATAACGAAACAAAAACGTATTATTAGGTATACGTTGTAACGATATTATAGTTTTGTGCAGCCCGTTTGTAACGTCGCGAAATATTGGTTCTAGACCCATCTTTAAGTATACCAATCTTCATATCTCGACAAACTGAGTCGATCTGTGTTTCAGTCTGGCCGTCCGTCTGTCCATTACAATTTGTAAAGAAGATACAGGCCACAGTTATGGATCAATCGTCAAAAAATTTTACATGTAGGACGGGTTCTGACCAAAGTAGACTCCTATTGTTTTTGATCGGTTAATATTTAGGAAAGAAATTAACCAAAAACCGATTTTTTTTGTTTTTCTGGTCGTTCTAGATGTCATAATTATGACCCGAAAAATTATCAATATTGGTCCCATATCCGTAAATACCCATTATTCAATATTTTTGGAAGTTTTGGGCTTTTTTTTCAAAACTATAGAATCTTATTTAATATTTGTGATTCTAAAAATGCGTCAAATTTGCATACCAAAAAAATATATATCTTAAATTACACGCATTTACCAGTTGCTGTAATT